>NC_084737.1:28342997-28566514 GCF_033978785.1 Entelurus aequoreus
AGATAGAAACAAAATAAATAAATCCCTGACTGGAAGGATAGACAGAAGATCAACAATACTATTAAACCATGTACATGTAACTACACGGTTAATAGATCTCAGCCTGGCAAAGCTTAACAATGCTGTTGCTAACGACGCGAAGGCTGACTTATCAACTTAGCAACCGGACCTCACAGAGCTATGATAAAAACATTAGCGCTCCACCTACGCCAGCCAGCCCTCATCTGCTCTGCTCATCAACACCCGTGCTCACCTGCGTTCCAGCGATCGACGGCGCGACGAAGGACTTCACCCGATCAGCCGTGCGGTGGCCGGTGGGAGGCTAGCATCGGCTAGTGCGTCTGCTATCCAAGTGAGTAGTCCTTGTTGTGTTGCTACAGCCAGCCGCTATACACCGATCCCACCTACAACGTTCTTCTTTGCAGCCTCCATTGTTCATTAAACAAATTGCAAAAGATTCACCAACACAGATGTCCAGAATACTGTGGAATTATGAAATGAAAACAGAGCTTTTTTGTATTGTATTCAATGGGGAAGGCATACCTCTGTTCCCCGGGCTACGTCACGCGCATTCGTCATCCTCCGAAGGCTTTTTCAACCGGAAGTGTGGCGGGAAATTTAAAATTGCACTTTATAAGTTAACCCGGCCGTATTGGCATGTGTTGCAATGTTAAGATTTCATCTGCGTGGTCGGTAGTAGTGGGTTTCAGTAGGCCTTTAATATTATGTTAGCTAGAATTACATGTAAAACTAGCATTTAGAGAATAGCATTAATGCAGTATTTAGGAACTGTCTGTATTACTTTATTCAACATACATAATCAATATTTGGACATTTGTCCAACGATTCAGAATCGCCCTCGTTGTAATGGTGATGCATCGGAGAATCTGTAAATTTCCTCACCTTTAAACCAAGCTGTCCCACAAACAATCAGGTGCGAGCTATGAGACAGATGCTGAAAATCAGTAAAATTGCTGTTTACGCCAGAAAAACATTTTTCTGGCATGTGCATGGGGCACTTGTAATGTGGATATACAATATCCAAGGAGATTCCCATCCTTTTTCCGAAACCGATGACAAACTACAAAAAATGCTACATTTTGGGGAACTGCATTTTCAGCTGAACGTGAAGAACATCAACAAGGACAAGGCTGTTTGTGCGAAGGTTAGTTCAGTAATCGAATAAAAAATTAAAGTTCAGGAAATCCCACAGTTACATAACTATGTTCATAAATACAAAGACTTACACAATGTCTAGTCCAGGGTTGCCAAACATACGGCCAGCAGGCCGGATCATGCACGCAAACAGGTTCAATCAATAGATTGAGCTAATGCCATCACAAATGCAATTTATATTTTTTTAGCATTTAAAGTTGTTTTCAGTTGCTGAGAAGACTGAAAGTAATTGAACCACGGTATGAAGTTTATTCTCATACCCATTTCAGCCAGAAAAAAATACCTTGTTTCTATGAAAAAACTAAATTGAAACTTTAAATTGCATTAATTCACACTTTTTAAACATTTACTGTTGCACTTGTTGGCATCATTTCACTTGACGAAAAATACATTTCATTAGACATTATATATTATTTCATATATATACTTTGGTAATATACTTTCATTTAAACCGATTTTATGAAATTTTACACCTTTTATTTTTTAATCCTTTTATATTTTTATTTTGATTATATATTTTTTTGAAGAATTACCCAACCTACAGTATAAAGCCACGGGTTGAAAAGGATGCATTTATCTATATAGTTGCCTTCCGCCCGAATGCAGCTGAGATAGGCTCCAGCACCCCCCGCGACCCCGAAAGGGACAAGCGGTAGAAAATGGATGGATGGATATCAAAATATCACAATACTTTATCCTATCGTGACTCAAGTACAGTGATACGTATTGTGAAGTCATTTCCAACATTGAGCTTTATCAAAAAATGTGTTAATCTTATTCATCTCAAAATCCATCCATCCATCCATTTTCTACCGCTTGTCCCTTAAGGGGTCGCGGGGGGTGCTGGAGCCTATCCCAGCTGCACACGGGCGGAAGGCGGGGTACACCCTGGACAAGTCGCCACCTCATAGCAGGGCCAACACAGATAGAGAGATAACATTCACACTCACATTCATCTCATAATGAGAACCAGAATTTACTTAACTACTTATGAGAACTTTATTTATTGTTTATTTATGCATTTAGTTATTATTTACTTACTGATATTCATTAATTTATTTTTATTCATGTATTGCTTTATTTACTGTGGTATGACAAATTGAGTACAAACAAATGTGTTAAAAACTGGGTAGGATTAAATAAACTATGCTTCCTCATACTCCTATTTCGACATGCTGTAATGAAAAACTGGAAATATGTGATTTATTACATTGCAGTTGTATGCATGTTCGAAATAAATACACCATAACCCATCCGACCATCAAGGATGACAAGAACACCTTGTCCTTTATGTCACTTAATCTCTACAGGAGATAGAATTAGGACGACAAAAGCAGCTGGAACTAAAGTGCATAAAAAGTGCAGATCCTGCACAGAGCAGGTTCACAGTAAAATCCAGCACATAAACTTCAGCCCCAGGTACGCTTGTTAACCACTCCCTGCGCCCTATGGCTGAACGTAAGTGAAACCAATTGAAGGCAGAGTAAGGGGAAGTCAGTGCAGCCTCTGAGAGAGGACGACAGAGTCACACCTGTAAACAGAAGTTTATAGGAGGGGAGGCCCTAACGGCTTCAGGCTACAAAGCTGACCAAAACATTCACCTTGTCCTCCTGTGAGAGTTCTCACTTGATTCCTGTGGTGCCTGACATCACTTCCTAAGGTGATGTCATGTTAAAACCCCGCTACTGTGTCTTTTATTGCCTTACAGGTAATTACAGCCCACATGCATGGTTGGGAAATGACAGGCAATTAAGTGTCCAGACAGTGTGCTGCTGGGTACTAGGACAGTACACTTTCTTCCAGAATAGGTAGCAGAGGTGCAGATCAAAAGAGCCTCAGCAGACACAAGCACACATACACCAGCACTCTGGCAGCACTATCATCAGAAACAAAACAGGTGGCATTTAGAGGGGATTAAAAAACACACACTGGTGCTTCAGCTAAATTAGCTACCATCCTTGCCAAGTTTTAGCCACGACACTATTGTGTGATGATTAGAATGGAAAAGTAGAAACACAAAGCTCCAGTGGGCTGCACAGTGAGTGATTTATAACAGGATTTTCCTTTATAACTATTTAATTAAATGATCGACTGATCTTTTACTTCAAAATTACTACAAAATAAAATGTAAGTAAGTGTATAGTATCTCACATAACTAACAGACTAAAAGGAAGTAAACTTAGATATAGTTTGAAGTAGTCAGTGTACAGCTTACTGTACATTGCAGTATATGTTTTATTTACTGAAAATTAGTCAACACTCTGGCTGCAACTAATGATTGTTTTATTATCGACTAGTCAGTGTTGATATTTTTGATTAGTCAACTAGTCAAATTATAGGTTATACATTATAGCTTAATACTGTAATATTATACATGGTAATTGGGTTTTGTTTTATATTGTATATATCATATAAAATATAATATAATATAATAAAACAATATATCAGTACATATTATATACTATATATAATATGTAAATATTACATATATGTTATATTTTATATTGCTACTATGGTACATTTTTAGTCTACTTTATATTGAAGAGGTTCATTTAGCCTACTAATGTGTATTTATAAATGTTTGATTTATATAGGCTAGTAAGGTAAAGTTTTGTACATGACAAGTTTCGGCTATCTTGCTTCTGCAGCCTTCCTCAGAGGTGTCACGTGATGTTAGCGTGACGTCATCTGTGACGTGTTATATGGATTGATAAAGTCTACTTTATACCTGCATTATCCTTTCCCTTTCCATGCTTTGTAACTGAGCTACTGTGTGGAACAATTTCCCTTGTGGATCAATAAAGTTTGTTTAAGTCTAAGTCTTATGATCTGCTGTTCACGTTTGAGTTTCATGTTGAGTCCGCAACTTGATTTAAACTCATTTTTTTAAACCTATTAGATTTCCAAAAAATAAACATATTACTGAGAAACAAATGGTTTACTTTATTACACAACGCATATAACAGCAGTGGAAAATAAATCAACAGACTTAAAGTGCAAGATGTCCTGTAAACATGACATGCAGTTATCCAGTACGGTTAGGGTTATTTAGCTGCAATTATTTGCCTAAAGAAACAACACTGTAAACATGAACATTCCTGGCGATCTAGCAATTAAAAATTGTATAAAGCAACTCGTCGACAATAATAAATGTTGATTATGTTGACTAATTGTTGCAGCCCAAGTCAACACAACCATTGTTGTCTAAAGTCTGAAATGTGAGGGGTGCACTCTTATGAGATACGCATAGGTCTGTGTTAACTCAAAGGGGTCCTAGTATGCAAAACCAACTTTTCATACCTGTTGGAACCTGTTTTTGTGTATTTGCGATCCCCAAAAGTCCCAAAAAATATGAAATCCAACCATGAAGGCATGGCGGAGATATTAATAAAACATTTTTTTCTTCTTCCAAACTTGCTTTAAACTAGCCATTCAGACTTTAGTGACGTATTTTGACTCAGTTATATCAGCAGATATCTCCATATATGGTAGTGTTCACCCCAAGAGCTTTGCACCATTTTATTTAGATGTAGTCCAAAGTCTTATTCTTCTCTATTCTCTTGTTGAGGAGCAGACTGGCTCGTACCTGCACATGCTAGCGAAAATCCTGCGCTGGTGCAATTTCATATAAAATGTAGCGTATAATTCTAACTTATGTCTGTCAGTAAACTAGATATAAAAGCGTTAAAAACTAACATGGCTGACGGAGAAGACACAGTTGAAGGAGGATTGGCTTGGAGGAAGGCTTTGCCAGAAAACAGCTTAAAGATGGTCAGTAAAACTAAATCTATGCAAAATTTGAACCAAAGCACCACCATTACATGTTATGTAGACCACAAGGAAGTGTTTAAATGTATAAAAAATATATTATATTTTGATCCCTTAAACGTGTTTAACCCGGAAGTTGGTAATCCCTGATTGATAAATTGCTCTTGCAACAATGACAAAGCAAAGTAAAATATTTTTCAAATAAAATCCTCACTTTTCTGAAACCTGTTGGCCTGTAGTTAGTCATTAACTTGAGCTAGAGATGTTGCGTAATCGTGCCAGTACTGAATACTAATTCCCATTAACTGTAACAGACAAGACAGGAACTCAAATTCAGACTGCAGTAAAAATACATTTTCAGTTAAATGTAACTACTTTTTAAAATTAAGGAGCATTTAAAGCAATAATGTCTATTGGATGACTCCTGGTTTTTTCCTAAATAAAAGATTCCCCTCCATCCATTGTTGACCCAAATAGATAATAATGATATATGGCCCACTTGTATCTTTACAGCACCAATCAGAGGTGATTTACGAGCTGACTTATTAAGGAGAGTCCAACCAGATGAATTGAAAACAGTTTCAGACTGTATGTAGCCCACTTAGGTTAAAAAGGAAAACTACTTTTCCATCCCTCTGAGTCACAGCAGGACTTTAAATAACCATCTCCTCCAAACTCCTATGTCTCCGTCCATGCAGTCTCAAATTAATTCTGCTCAAGCGCTTCCGTTTTCCTGCTCACATTAAAATGGGCTGATGCATTAAACAACTGCAGTTTAAGTTTAGCTGTCTGCCACTGTGGCAGTTAGGCCAAGCCTGTTACACACAAGAAAAAGTGCATTAATTGCAGTAAGAGGTAATTATCATGGCTGCCTCATGAACAGAAGAGTAAAGTGACAGGCATGGGAAGAAGCTAATTGAGCAGAGCGTATCTTGATGGTGCTCTCCAGCTCGTCATTGCAGAAGATGAATCCCACTATTGTCTGTGGCAAAATTATATTAGTACCTTGGACAATTCATTCAGTTCATTTGCTTAGCAGAAAGGGGCAACTGCTGGAGCCTAGGTGAGCGACAGACTTTAATCTTGTCGGACTACAGCAACACAAAAACTAGGAATTCTGTTTAGGTCGTATTTTGGACATCGAGGTACCTTAGCTAATGTTTGAGAAAATAAAACTGAAGTGTGTGTTTAAAAACATTTGTTACACACCTGTTCAACTGCCTTCAGGTGGCTGCGGCAATAAAGCAACAAAAAAAAAAACGCAGAGTTATAAGGCAGCTACAGACAAACTACGAATACATTTTTGTTGTCACCCATTCTATTTAATGAATTAATCATAAAATTGCACAAATATGTATCAAAATAAAATAATCCAAATAAAATAATGTATTTCAACTGTCAATTTAAACTGTGTATTAATATCTATAGACTTTTTGATTCAGCTATTCTAGCGAGAATAGGGCTGCAACAATCGATTATTTTAAGAATCCATCAATCGGGTAGAACACAATAGTCTGAATGTGTATTTTAGGGGAAATTGTTAAATAACACAATTTGTGTGCTTGTTTTTGTGCTTACCTTTATTCTTTTATTCTAATAAATGCACGTCATCAACTTGCATTAATACATTTTCTTTTGAAAAAAACTTCGCTTTTTCATGCCACTCAGATCACGGCACCCACACACCGCAGCCGTGTGGAAACTATTTCTGCATATGTAGTGTTCTAGGTAGTCCGGGCGGTCTGAAATGTATCCAATGTTATCAGTTGAACTCATAAAACAATTAATTGAATTAACAGAATATAAACCAAACCTTTCTTCTAATCGAATCAGAGCTGCAGCTACCGATTATTTTAGTAATCCACCGATTAGTTAGTTCCATTAAAGGATTAACTGGTTACAAGCTTAAATGGATATTTTACGGACAATAGCTTAATTAAATAAAATAATTATGATTACCATAACCTTTATTCTTTTTGTTATAATAAACTGAACTTTTAACGTGTGCAATAATGAAAATAAAACCCACGTTATACCTTCAATGCGTATTTTAGGGAAAATAGCTTAATTAAATAAATAAAAATATGATTACCAAAACCTTTATTCTTTTTGTTATAAAAAAAAACGGCACTTTTAACGTGTGCAATAATGAAAATAAATAGTTAAATAAACTCTGCTGTTCCCTGCCACACACATCACGGCACGCATGCATACCACCAAACTCATGTGTGCTCTATTGCAGCGGCCGTGTGGAAACTATGTCCATGTGTTCAAAGTTCCGGTCACTCCATGCAGTCCAGATTTTATCAAATTTTGTATTAGTTGCATTCGATTATTTGAAACAACAGAATAAAAAACACATCTTTTTTGTAATCGATTAATTGTTACACCCCTATGACAGAATATACGAAATGTGGACTGTAGCAGTTCTTTTCTCCTCCCTGAAAACCACCAACCGTCTTAGTTGGTTAGAATGAAAGTATGCATCATGGGATCGTGTCCTGCCACTTAAACTTTTTTCACCGACACTAACAAGACCTTTAAAGCAGAGTATCATCCACCTGTCTCTACTTGTCAGACCATTGAAATAGTGCTTGTGGCATGACATATGTAAGGCGTGGCAAAAGCTGACAGTAAACTTGTCATAAACCTGGAGAGTTTACAGCGAAGAACAGATGTGAGAGGTTGGTTCGAGATTGTCATTGGGATCCGTCACAACGTTTACATGTACTAAGGCCATGTCCACATGAACACGGATAGTTTCAAAAACGCATATCTGGGGTTAGAACGATCTCTACTCACACAAGTTTTAAAACTGTCTATGTCTACACACAAATGCATGCACCTGCTGTCATGCACATTTTGTCCAATCAGAAGCCTGGAAAAGCAGCCACAGCTGACTTAGTGGCATTACACCTTGGTTATTATAATGTTTATTTTGATATACCATACATACAAATGTACATTATCTTTAAAACCAGACTGCACTTACACAAAGCCCTCAGAAAATTATGAATCTTTTTTTCATGTTTAAAGTGTGTACACCCACCTGTGCTGCTGAAACCCAACACTCGTGGAATGACAACACGTTTAATCAGCAACATGGTGATATATTACATGTGCAGTGATATGTACATTATTTCTAAAATTAGCGCACACTAACAAGGAGCCAAGGAAACCCCTTGAATGGCAAAAGTGCACAGACTTGCGTGTGCCGCTAAAAAACTCTTGTGGAATTATAACACATTTAGTCATCAATATAGTGATACATGTGCAATGAAGTGTATATTGTCTTTAACATTAGTACACACTAGGGTTGTCCCGAAACCAATAGTTTGGTACCGGTACCAAAATGTATTTCGATACTTTTCTAAATAAAGGTGTCCACAAAAAATTGGCATTATTGGCTTTATTTTAACAAAAAATCTTACGGTACATTAAAAATGTGTTTCTTATTGCAACCGAACATACTAGACAACTTGTCTTTTAGTAGTAAGTAAACAAACAAAGGCTCCTAATTAGTCTGCTGACGTATGCAGTAACATATTGTGTCATTTATCATTCTATTATTTTGTCAAAATTATGAAGGACAAGCTGTAAAAATTGATTATTAATCCACTTGTTTATTTACTGTTAACATCTGGTTATTTTCCGTTTCAACATGTTCTATCTACACTTCTGTTAAAATGTAATAATCACTTATTCTTTTGTTGTTTGGATGCTTTACATTAGTTTTGGATGATACCACAAATTTAGGTATAGATCCGATACCAAGTCGTTACAGGATCATACATTGGTCATATTTAAAGTCCTCATGTGTCCAGGGACATATTTACTGAGTTAATAAACATAATATGAATTTTAAATAAAGGAAAAAATATTTTTTGACGATTAAAAATATAGATGTAATCATAGTAGTATCGACTCGATACGCTATTGTACTTGGTATCATTACAGTGGATGTCAGGTGTAGATCCACTCATGGCATTTGTTTACATTCAGGCGCGATAGCTTTTGTTAGCGGTGACGCTGTTGAGCTGTTGTATCCTCCTACGGTGTGTAGTGAAGCATGTTTAGCTATTCCTCGTCCTGCAGGGATGATACTTGTAAGAAATGTACTTTATTTGTCGCCATGGAGGCGAGGATTAGTGATTTAGAAGTAGCTAAAACACTGCCGACTGCGGATGGATGTTAGCTGCTAGCTAGCTAGCAATGTCTTAAAGCACCTCTTCCTGAGGGCATTTCAGTGTTATAACTTCACCTTTATCGTTAGTTTTGCTGCACACGGCTCCATCTCCACAAAAGGAACCAACACACTAGGGTTGTACGGTATACCTGTATTAGTATAATACCGCGATACTAATGAATCATACTCGGTACTATACCGCCTCTGAAAAGTACCGGTCTGCCGGTACCGGTATCAAAATATTGGTATCAGGACAACACTACAACACACATAAGGTCACTCAATGATCTGTCATTAAAAATTGATTAAAAACATTAGATTATGTTGCATCTTTCTTATGACACAAAGCAAAAAGTCTTGCTTGTCAAAGATGTCCCATGAGCTGGAGGTTCAACAGCGATTGTATCCAAAACAGCTGGATGTCATTGACGCACGCTGGTGGGAGTGTCGCAATGCCGTTTTTGATGTGTCTTTTTAATCAAAAATTAGTAAAAATAGCAGCACGTTTACGTTCAATCCTAGAGTAAGTCCTCTTATAGTGTGTTTAAAACCAACAAGGCAGCGTTTGGGTCTTCCGGTACAGGTCAGGTAGTAACAGTGGGGAAAGCAAAAGAATGCTAATAGCTGTCACTAGTAAAAGCCCTCGGGTGTAACAGATAACATAACTTTCCACATCTCTCTGAGTGTTGGTAACGTTTTATTGTGTGTTCAAATGCCATCTGTTTTGGTTTATCTTGATCCTCAGAGGTTTCCTCATTGTCATCCCATTGGGTTGAGTTTTTTCTTGCCCTGATGTGGGATCTGAGCAGAGGATGTCGTTGTGGCTTGTGCAGCCCTTTGAGACACTTGTGATTTAGGGCTATATAAGGCGCACCAGATAGTTCGACATGTCTCGGAACGTGACGGACGGATAATCCTTGATATAACTTGACAAATCCTATTTTGATAACGTATAGGGATAGATTCCATTGCATAGTTGTTGTTTTTTGCGCGTATCTGCTTTTAGCGAGAAGATATAGGGCCCTTGCGTACTCAGATATGTTGCACTCTGTCTGTATCCATGTTGGTTTGGTATCCCACCACATCGTTAACTTCCCTTCAAAAGTCGCGTGACTGAATACAACCTATACATAAGTTTCACACAAAAACTACAGTATGTCAGGGCAGAGAATATGAACTTTCTTAATTAGTTAGCTTTTTGCACTTTATTATGTCCCCCAAGTATAAGACATGCTCTTCTGGTTTATGGCCAGTAAGGGGTGGTTTATTCGGTTTAGAACATGTGCTTGTTTGCTTAGCAAGCAATGCAAGTAATGGGGATACAATCTAGTCCGCCTAAGCCCTCAAAAAAACGTCCAAAAACCTCCAACAAAGTTTTATATACATGCTGTAAGTCTATACAGTATGTAATGTAGTAGCAGGCACATTCATGATAACATCAAATTTTTATTGTATTTAGGTCCATTTATGCATTACTGTAACTTCTTTCCTGGGCACAGTGATTTCACAGAGCGCATAGCAACAAACACTAATTCCGTCAACAAAAAGCCCTACTGTTGATCATGGCAGACTTTGTGAGAGCCAACGACAACTTATTTGGGACAAATAAGGATCCAGAACCCTATATTTTTTCAGCCTGAATATACATATGACTACACCCTCTATTTTAAATTGACTATTTTTCAAATCTTTTCGAAATAGCATTATCTTAGTTCTACGTACACTACCGTTCAAAAGTTTGGGGTCACATTGAAATGTCCTTATTTTTTAAGGAAAAGCACTGTACTTTTCAATGAAGATAACTTTTAACTAGTCTTAACTTTAAAGAAATACACTCTATACATTGCTAATGTGGTAAATGACTATTCTAGCTGCAATTGTCTGGTTTTTGGTGCAACATCTACATAGGTGTATAGAGGCCCATTTCCAGCAACTATCACTCCAGTGTTCTAATGGTACAATGTGTTTGCTCATTGGCTCAGAAGGCTATTTGATGATTAGAAAACCCTTGTGCAATCATGTTCACACATCTGAAAACAGTTTAGCTCGTTACAGAAGCTACAAAACTGACCTTCCTTTGAGCAGACTGAGTTTCTGGAGCATCACATTTGTGGGGTCAATTAAACGCTCAAAATGGCCAGAAAAAGAGAACTTTCATCTGAAACTCGACAGTCTATTCTTGTTCTTAGAAATGAAGGCTATTCCACAAAATTGTTTGGGGGACCCCAAACTTTTGAACGGTAGTGTATATTCAAGGACAATCTGTTTTTATCAAACCATCTTTTTTAGTTTGTTCATTTCTACCTGCACAGTTTTTATTACTTCCTGTGTTTTTCCCAGGAGCAGAAAGCAGTCGTGTCATCTGCTCATAGCTTTTGTGCTTGTGCAAACGTTGTTAATATATAGCAGAGGTCACCATTGCGGTGCCCGCGGGCACTAGGTAGCCCGTAAGGACCAGATGAGTAGCCCGCTGGCCTGTTCTAAAAATAGCTCAAATAGCAGCACTTACCAGTGAGCTGCCTCTATTTTTTAAATTGTATTTATTTACTAGCAAGCTGGTCTCGCTTTGCCCAACATTTTTACTTCTAAGAGAGACAAAACTCAAATAGAATTTGAAAATCCAAGAAAATATTTTAAAGACTTGGTCTTCACTTGTTTAAATAAATTCATAAATTTTTTCACTTTGCTTCTTATAACTTTCAGAAAGACAATTTTAGAGAAAAAATACAACCTTAAAAATGATTTTAGGATTTTTAAACACATATACCTTTTTACCTTTTAAATTCCTTCCTCTTCTTTCCTGACAATTTAAATCAATGTTCAGGTAAATGTATTGTTTTTATTGTAAAGAATAATAAATAAATTTTAATTTAATTATTCATTTAAGCTTCTGTTTTTTCGATGAAGAATATTTGTGAAATATTTCTTCTAACTTATTATGATTAAAATTCAAAAAAATGATTCTGGCAAATCTACAAAATCTGTAGAATCAAATTTAAATCTTATTTCAAAGTATTTTGAATTTCTTTTAAAAATTTTGTTCTGGAAAATCTAGAAGAAATAATAATTTGTCTTTGTTAGAAATATAGCTTGGTCCAATTTGTTATATATTCTAACAAAGTGTAGATTGGATTTTAACCTATTTAAAACATGTCATCAAAATTCTAAAATTAATCTTAATCAGGAAAAATTACTAATGATGTTCCATAAATTATTTTTTAAATTTTTTCAAAAAGATTCGAATTAGCTAGTTTTTATCTTCTTTTTTTCGGTTGAATTTTGAATTTTAAAGAGTTGAAATTGAAGATAAACTATGTTTCAAAATTAATTGTCATTTTTTTCGTGTTTTCTTTTCTTTAAAACCGTTCAATTAAGTGTAAATATCAATAATTATTAATAATAACAGAGTTAAAGGTAAATTGAGCAAATTGGCTATTTCTGGCAATTTATTTAAGTGTGTATCAAACTGGTAGCCCTTCGCATTAATCAGTACCCAAGAAGTAGCTCTTGGTTTCAAAAAGGTTGGTGACCCCTGATATATAGCATTCAGCACAAAACTTGTGTTCAAGACTTGTATTGTGTTTATATGATTAATTTACCATAATCCTCGTTCCTCAGGTGAAAAATGATGGGAACAAATGAGCATCTTGCCACGTGTTCCTAGCAATGTCTTTGGGTCTAAGTTACATTTTAAAGTTGGCCACAACCTTGTACTACATAGTTGAGACGCATGATTTATAATGCATCATTGAAAGTGTTTGTATTGAATGTTTTTAATTACAATATTGTATGTTCTCTGTGTGTTTTGTGGACAGTGTGAGTGATTTAAGTGTTAATTTAGGTATGAGTTCACACAAAAGTTTGACTTACACAGCGTCTGAGAACCGGAAGTCATTCGTGATCAGAGGACTTCTGACTACCTTTATATGCAAGAGGTAACTGGTTCAACATTGCATAATCTAGGTATGTTAATCCGATCTTTAAAAGCATTCAAACACAATCTATTTAAGGTGTTTACGTAAGTCTTAAAGACTGGTTTTGACCGAACGCATGGAATAATTTGTGTTTTTTAGTGCATGTAAACATACTGAGATATCCAGCAAGAGTCCAGACACGAGCTGACACATCCCTGAACACTGTGCTGCATAATTAGAGCTATAATTCAGCAGATGAGCCAGAGCACACACTGGGAGCCCGTGTCCTTCCTGGAAAGGGCAATACCTTGTCTCTTATTCAGGACAAAATTAGAATATCTCAACAATTGTCTCCTCAAAGTCAAACAGAGGTAAAATGTCTTACTATAATAGGCGCTTCAAAATAAATAGAAATGTCTTGTTAGGGACACTTAGGTGAATGAGATTCATATCAAGTATGTGTTCTTACAGGGTGAAGACAACTCTTCCTATGCCATTTGGTGTTGACTCAAAAATCCTACAACAGTCCAAAACTATTAAAACCTTCCTCAATACAAATGTAATAGATATTCATACTGATCTCTTTCAAGCTCGCACAATCATTGATGGCATGATAGCTACCAGTTGCCATAAATTGAAAGTAACAATCTGTTAAATATGGCGGTATAGGGCTAAACTCGTCATTCATGGTTCAACTATATGCTTAAAATCATTGGGTTTGGATTGATTGATTGATTGATTGAAACTTTTATTAGTAGATTGCACAGTACAGTACATATTCCGTACAATTGACCACTAAATGGTAACACCCAAATAAGTTTTTCAACGTGTTTAAGTCGGGGTCCACGTTAATCAATTCATGGTACAAATGTATACTATCAGCATAGTACAGTCATCACACAAGTTAATCATCAGAGTATAGACATTGAATTATCTACATTATTTACAATCCGGGGGATGGGATGTGGAGGGGGTTGGGGCGGGGGGGTTAGGTTTGGTTGCTATCAGCACTTCAGTCATCAACAATTATATAATCTGAGAAATGGACATTGTAACAGTGTAGGTCTGACTTCGTAGGATATGTACAGCGAGCAGTGAACATAGTGAGTTCAGAAAGCATAAGAACAAGTATATACATTTGATTATTTACAATCCGGGGAGGTGGGATGTGGTGGAGGGAGGGTGTTAGTCTAGGGTTGTAATTGCCTGGAGGTTTTCTCTTAGTGCGGTTTTGAAGGAGGATAGAGATGCACTTTCTTTTGGACTGTGGCCCATTGCTACATTTTCACTTTGGCCCTTGGAAACAAAATGTCTGGGCACCTCTGTTATAGAAGTGATGCAAGAAGTGACTAGAGTCCTTTAGAATGGTGCAAAAGGTTTCTTCATTTTCAAAATTCTAAATGAAAGAAAGACTCAATCAAGAAACTCAATTAGGGTTGCATGGTTTTGAGAAAAAAGCTAATTGCAATTTTATAGGATGATGGTTGAAAAAAAAAGTCATGTCACTTTTAGACTGTCAAACAACATATTTTTGTCTCAAGTTGCCACACATTAGAACAATATCCAATAATCTACTTTTTAAAATATTTGGGTTTACGTATGCCACACACAAATAGTGTTTGTTATTAGCACATTGACTGCAGTGCACACAACACTGTTTGCTGTAACCACTTTTGATTGGTCAGTAGGCCAAGGATACAAGGTTCAATATTTCTGATTCTAATTGAATGATGGAGGAGAGAAAAATAAAAAACCTCATCCTCTTGCGATTAATAACTTGTAGTAATTAAATCCTCCATGTTGATTCGATGTCAATTAATTGTGCAGCTCTAAAATTAATTAATACATTTGTCACTGTACATCTGTCACCAATCAAAACCATATTGCACTCAAAATAGTGGGCTTAACTGTAAAGCTACTATATTTACAACAACTCAAACGAACTTAAGTATGAGATTTGCCTGAATGTCTTAATGAAAATGTTTTTCAAATTCTGCGAAAGTGCTCTAAAAGTGGTTAATTTTATTTAGCTACCATCCAACAATGGCTGGGCGATATGGCAAAAAATGTGATCGTGATTAAGTTTTTCTTGATTAATATCACCATTTTTTATATTGTTTTTAACGTTGCCAGTTTTAAAGCATGTGTACTAAAAAACTAAAGACTTATTCCAATTTGTATTAACATACTGAGGAAATAAATCAAATTAAAGATGAAAATAAAAAAAATATCTAAGGTTTTTAGTTATCTGTAAACACATGTATAAAATAAAGACAAAACATAAGACAGTGAACACAGTCCTGAGTGTTTGTGCAGTGACACAAGACCAAAAATAAACAAATTGCCTGATGGGGGATAATGAGGACAATTTAAAAATATAAATATTCTCATTTTCAAATTAGGAGGTTGACTCTGATTAGCTGTTGTCATGGACATTTCCGTCATGTTTGATCGAGTTAATATGCCAACCGCTGATCATATAGTAATAACGATCATCGATCACGATCATATAATCAATTAGCCCAGCCCCACTTCCAACAAAATCTAGTGTATTGGTCATTCGACTACATTCGTAAAATGGAAAACAAAGTCAGTAGTAAATATTTTCTGTCCTTCAAAAGACAAACATATAATTAGGATAAAAGGGTACAACAAAGGGGGACGGTTCGGGCCAGACGTTTTAGGGCCTTTTTTACAATAGAAGAGCGCAAAAATGTGTACTGTACTAAATAAGTCAAACAAAACAACAAGGTGCAAACAAAGCTTGATAATAGGACCACACCTGCTTATGATCAGAAAAAAAAAAAAAAAATTAAAAATATATATATATGATAAAAAACTACTTATGTGCACTTACATATGTCTGGTGATTCATCTGAGCCATCTGGACAGTCCTTTTCCCCGTCACAGCGCCAGCCTTTGGAGATACATGTCTCCTGGTCCATACACACAAACTGTTTAGGATTGCAAGTCTTGGGGTGGTCCTCTGTTTTGGGAGCTAAAAAGAAGAAGAAAAAGAATGACTACCTTTAAATTTACAATGGTTTTAAAAGAAAAGTCATATATTCAACAAAATAACAGTGTATAATGTAATGCTTGCACGAATGTATGATTTTTTTTTACCTCCTAATAGGATGAGTGCCGAATTAGGTACTTTTATAGGCAAAGACCGAAGTCCGTACCGGGTGCCAATTCACGTAAAATCAAACAGTGCCATATTTCGATTCCATTATTGCACGTGATGTCATATCTGGCTGCAGCCTTAGTACCAGCTCAAGCACTTGGCCAGCAAACAACCAGTTAAGCACTCAGAGCGGACGGTTTCCAGGTTTTGTTACAATTTTTCATGCCAACAAAGCAAGATAAGCTGCTCAAAAGTAACGCTCCACTTTTTAAAATTGCTAGCTCGATAATATTTTTAGAATAATGTAGTAATTGGATTTGCCATAGACATGCTACAGAGTAGCCGCTGTGGTTTTATATGGCGATATTAAGATGTTACAATCAAACATCTGGAGTGCAATAAAGGCAATACTTACAGTTACACACATTACATTACACATTGTAAGACTCAACAAAGGAAAAGACTGGCACATTCAACTTAATGGCAAAAACTACTTCCGTATAGCGTAGTCTATACAATACTGCCATACAACGTCTTGGAATTGCAACTGCATGCCAAGTCTACTTTATGATACAGTACTGTACAGTACTTGCAAATGAGAAACAAAAAAACAAAAAAAAGATGACTGTTATATAAAATATATATGAATATATTTTTTTATAAAACAATTAACATTCATTAACACATTGGAACACACACGAGTACCAAAAATTGGTACCGTTCAGTACCGGTATTGATTCAAATGTGAAAGGTACCCGTCTCCATACCTCCTACTAATCTCGCTCAAACTACATTAGAAATGTTCAGCTTCACACAGCTTAGTGTGTTCAAATATTCAAATGTTAAAAACGATGTTTTGTGGGAAAAGGGACCCATAAACACACATGCTTTAGGGAAAACTTTCAACAAGTTTATAAGCAACCTTTTACCCCTGGGTTTGTTTGTTGTTTCATCTCTCCCCCTTTTTTAAGGTGCTATTTAACTTTTACCACATTAGGTCTTTTGAATGTCAAGGAACAGATATATCCAAGAAATTCAATCGCTGTCTGGCCAGTGGGAGACTACACAAGGTTTTGCTTCTGGTCAGTAGGGGATTGATGAGGTGTACCGCAGAGAAGCAGTACCATGGCAACGCTCATCATCCATCAGCAGTTTGACAATGCTGACATGCTTTAAGTCAGCCTAGGAAATTTCAGCCGACATTAGTCAGCCGTGGTGAAAATAAAAGGAGGGTTCTTTGGTTTGCGCTTTATGAACACTTGCTGCTCCCCTACAGATTTTCTGCTCACTACAAAGAGCACAGAGGCAGTTGTCACCCCTCTTGAGGCAGGGCAGCTGCCTTATGAATCCCTTTAATGACGTGAAGATGTAGGTTCAATGTAGGTAGTGACTGTGCATTGTTACAGACAAGTCAACACACTTAGGGTACCTTCACACTCCTATTCCAGACAAAAAAATCTAAGATACTTACTTCTAGTGCAATCTAGTTTTCATTCACACCTGTATATTTGTCAGAAGAGCAGTTGCACATTGTCTGACAAGCTCACGCACCCAAAACAACATAACTTCTACCGGGTCACATACACCCAGGGTGTCAAACGCACGGCCCGCGGCCGAACAGGTTTTATTCGGCCTGCGGGATGAGTTTGCTACGTATAAAAATGAGCCGAAATTTTTGAATGGAAGAAACTGCTGTTATAAATGTGTCCACCAGAAGTCGCAATAGTAATTATTTGTATGTTTGTAGATTATACTACATATGTAAGAATAAATAAACCACATGATGTTAGTGCACAAGTTGAGGAAAATGAATAAACTACATAAATAACATCCTGTAATTTGATTTTGATAATTTTTTTTATCTTGATAGATTGAAAATTAAAACCAATGAGTTGACTGATGAACATTATCATATAATTTATTCAGAAAGTATAAATAATGACAAATAAAGATAGAATGCTATTATCCGCGACATGTAAGTGTAAAAAAACAAAAAAACAACAACATTATGATTTATACATTTTCAGAATGTGCTTGCTCTATTTTTAAACAAAGAAAACAATATGAAATTGTCTTTATTTTTAAGTTATCGTGCCGTGATTTTACCAGTCCGGCCCACTTGCGAGTAGATTTTTCTCCATGTGGCCCCCGATCTAAAATGAGTTTGACACTCCTGACATACACTCAAGGGATGTTCCTTCTTATCTAAGCTGTAAAACAACCAAAGAAATGTAAAGTTTTGCCTGAGGAGACAAAAACAAGAAACGGGGAGGCTACCCAGATAAAAGGACGATCAAGGATCAACATTGGCCTGGCTTTCACCCGCTGACGTGAGCTCAAAGATGAGGAGGAATTTCCAATTGATGCTGCCTTTGCTCTGTTCCTGCTGGGCTTGTGAGCAACTTTTGATGCTCAAATCAAAATGATAATGCTAATTTTAGCTATCGGAAATTTGCGTTGTAACAATAAACAGCATGACCAGCCACACAACGAATAAAAAAGTACTGTATAAAGAAAAAAACAATGTAATGACTGCAAACCGCAAATATAAAGTTTGAGTAAAATATGTAGGTTCCTACTGTGGAAAGCTCAGTAATACTGAATCATTGTGGTATTATTCTGTCAGTTTGACACTATATGCGCTAGTCCTCATGGGAAATGTGATCTTCCTTCAGGCAAAACACTACCTTTGGTTCACTGGCATCGCCAAAATCAACCAAAGCTGTAAGTTCTGAGGTGGGCCTTTAATGCATGACAAACTGGGCGTCCTTGAAATTGAAATGGGGGATGATAATCACTGCTAAAGTTAAAGTACCACTGAGAGTCACACACACACACTAGGTGTGGTGAAATTACCCTCTGCATTTGACCCATCCCCTGGTTCAACCAGTGAGCAGCAGCAGCAGTGGCCGCGCTCGGGAATCATTTTGGTGATTTAACCCCCAATTCCAACCCTTGATGCTGAGTGCCAAGCAGGGAGATAATGGGTCCCATTTTTATAGTCTTTGGTATGACTCGGCCGGGGTTTGAACTCACGACCTACCGATCTCAGGGCGGACACTCTAACCACAAGGCCACTGAGCCTTGTGAAGTTGTATAGAGCCGTAATATCTATAAATCTCCTCCTGTGGGGGTCACTGGCGTATCTTTTCAAATGGGGATCCGTGGAGCTATCCATCCATCCATTTTCTACAGTTTGTCCCTCTCGGGGTCGGGGGGTGTTGGAGCCTGTCCCAGCTGCACCCGGGCGGAAGGTGGGGTACAACCTGGACAAGTCGCCACCTCATCGTAGTCCGTGGAGCTAATGAGTGTTAATTTATCATGTAGTGTTGATGTAGCAAGCTACTTTTGCTGTGTAGCTTCTATTGTAGTTTGCTACATTTTTCTGGGCATAGCTTCTCCTGTAGTTTAGCTACCGTATTTTTCGGATTATAAGTCGCTCCGGGGTATAAGTCGCACCGGCCGAAAATGCATAATAAAGGGAAAAAACATATATAAATCGCACTGGAGTATAAGTCGCATTTTTTGGGGAAATTTATTTGATAAAACTCAACAGCAAGAATAGACATTTGAAAGGCAATTTAAAATAAATAAAGAATAGTGAACAACAGGCTGAATAAGTGTATGTTATATGACGCATAAATAACCAACTGAGAACGTGCCTGGTATGGTAATGTAACATATTATGGTAAGGGTCAAATAACTATAACATATAGAACATGCTATACGTTTACCAAACAATCTGTCACTCCTAATCGCTAAATCCGATGAAATCTTATACGTGTAGTCTCTTACGTGAATGAGCTAAATAATATTATTTGATATTTTACGGTAATGTGTTAATAATTTCACACATAAGTTGCTCCTGAGTATAAGTCACACCCCCGGCCAAACTATGAAAAAAACTGCGACTTATAGTCCGAAAAATACGGTACATTTAATCCAGAGTTTGGTTTACTACATTTTCCAAGTACCTTGCCCATCACTGTTGATGACAAATGCTAGCTGTGGTCAGTGAATGAACGCATCCTCAATGCAATGTCACATCCTTGCTAAAGAGCTAGCAGCTAACGTCCATCCATAAATTAGGCTACTTCTAAGTCAGCAATTCTCGCCGCCATGGCAGCAAAAAAATAAGTTTCCCACAAGTATCATAAATGTAGGATGAGGAGTAGCTAAACATGTTAAAGTACACACCGTAGGAAGATATGCTAATCGTTAACTCAATAACTGCTATGCTAAAGCTCTTGAATGTAAACAGACGTGGGGGAATCGATACAAATATTAACATTAACGATACCAAATATAGTGTCAGTAAGTGGTTCATACTTCAGTGGTTAGATAGATGTTTTTTTCATTATCAAAAAATAATTTTTTATTTTTGTTATTGTTTACAAAGTCAGGGGAAAAAATCCCTGGATACAGGGGGACTTTATGGGTAAACAAAGGATTTAAATAAGAGCCAATAGTATGAAATCCTTTAAATATTTATTCGATATTGTTACAACGCCATCCTGTGTTGTATAATAATTAAATTATATTGAAAATTTTAACTATCAGGATAGGTATGATTAATACTGCCCCTGTAGCTACTTGGTATTGGCCCACATTTGTCACCCAAAACTAATGTGAATTATTGAAAAAACAGAAGACTAAGTGCTTATTACTTTTTACCAGAAGTGTAGACAGAACCATGTTACAACAGAAAGTAACCAGTTATTAACATTAAAATAGCAAGTACATTAATAATAGCTCTGAGAAAATAACACAACCAGAAATTACACAATCTTACCACATGGGTCAACAGCTTAAACTATGTGGCCTTGTAACACAATCTAAAATGGTTCTATTATTGTATTTATCATGTGTTGGTATATACATACCAAATAATATATTGAATTTGTGATATCATTATCGCAGGAAGCTGCAATATACAGTATATCGTAATATAGATTTTTGGCCATGTTGCTCATCACTAATGGGCACATTTTGTGACAACATATCCAGTGTTTTGGTCCATTGTGGTGATGCACCGACTTTTCAGCCACTGAATGAGTTGCGCTTTCTGCTTTTGGTCAAAAGGCATTTATCAACAAAACAAGACTGCCAAAACCCGATTTTGTGATGGTGTTACCAGGAAAAATGTGCTTGTTTGGAGTAGGCATGGGCCGTTAACTGGATTTTAAGATATACCTCATTATTAAAAAGTGACAATTTAAAACCACTAAAATTTTCATTGATACCATCCCTACAGAATAATAAAGGATTTTATAGCACTTTTCTGGACACTCAAAGCATTTTACAGTGAAAACAGAGAACCCATCATTCATTCGCTCAACATTCACACTTTAGTGGTGGTAAGCTACATTTGTAGCCCCATCTGCCCAGGCTTAGACTGACAGAAAAATGGCTGGCAATTAGCGCACCACCATTCATTCATTCATACATCAATATGAGCGAAACTGGGAGCAAAGTGGGTAAAGTTTCTTGCCCAATGATGGCAGGATTTGTATCTGGAACCCCTGAGGTTTCTGGACAGCCACTCTGAAACATTTTTGGCTCAAGCAAAATTGAAAGGTTAGCGTGTGGCTGCAGCAGCAATAATAGGACCACTCCCTTTGCACAGCTCTGCAGGCTAATGGCTTAGGCTAGTCCCCTGAACTTTTACCTCTGTTCAAAAATACTAAATCGGCTCTTTGGAAATACTACACATCTGTGTTTCGATTTTTAATAAATGGATCTGGATTATGGATCAATAACCACATTTGTAATATCTCCCAAAACTAAAGTAAAGTATCCAAACAACAGAAGGATAAGTGCTTAATATATTTTAAAGGGGACCTATTATGCAAAACCAACTTTTTTTTTTTTACCTATTCACACCTATGTTTGGTATCTGCATAAATCCCAAAAATTTGAAATGTGAAAAATCTTGCCTTCCTTCATCCTTCCTCCGAACGAGCCATTTGGAATTTGCACAACCTGTGACATTTTCCCCCAAATGTAACGCCAGCGGCTATCTCCATACATGGTAAAAATTTACCTAAAGTGCTTTGTGCAAGCCCGCCACTGTAGTCCAATGCTGTAGTCAAACAGCTCCTTCTTTTTCTACATCCTTTTGTTTTGGGGCAGACTGGCACATACATGCACATGCATCCTCCGTTGTTGCCATGGCTAATACAAAGTAGCATACAGTTCTAACTTATATCTGTCGGTAGACTCAATATGGAAGCACTAAAAACTACAACATGGATGAAGGTGAGAAGACGCAGTTGAAGTGGAGGCACGTAAATAAGACCGCCCACAAAACGGTGCATCCTGAAGAGACGTTCAGAAAGTGGCTTGAAAATGGTCTTTAAAACATAATCTATGCACATTTTTGACCAAGTAACCACCATTACATGTTATGTAGATCACAAGGAAGTGTTTTAAATGTAGAAAAAAAATTACAATATGATCCCTTTCTGAGAAGTGTAGATAGAACCATGTTACAACAGAAAGTAACCAGATATTAAGATTAAATTAGAATGTGCTGTATTATCCAGACCATAAGCCACACCAATATTTAGGACACAACCGCTAAAAAAATATTTTGTTCATATATTTTTAGCCACACCGGACTATAAGCCGCAGATATATAAAAAGAATGATGTTGTAAATGTTTATTTACCTACCTTAATTGTTTCCAAATGGTGCCTGTAACACGGCAGCAAAACGGGTAATCAAACTAAACAGAAAAGTCATTGATGTCTTTATTCATCCTTTATGAGATGAATAAGCTGTTCTCCTTTTTAAATAAGGTACAAGATGTTGAGCAGGATTCTTTTTCCTTGTACTTTGTAAACACTGAGTCTGAACAGTTTCTTAAAGTGGATCATTTTGCTACATCTTTTGATTTATTTGCTCAATCACTTCAATAATTTAGCCGTTAGCATACAAAAATTCATGTTAGCCACACCTTTGTATAAACCGCAGGGTTCAAAGCTTGGGGAAAAAAAGTAGCGGCTTATAATCCAGAAAATACGGTATATCAATAATAGTTTTGAGAAAATAATACAACTGAAAATAACACAATACATTACCTAGGGATGATACTCGAAACCGGTTTTCCCGGTTGTTCGATAAGAAAAGAACCGAGTCCTCGGACTCGAATCCCTTTTTGAGAACCGGTACCAGTTATTGAGACCACTATAGTAAAGAAAAAGAGTTGCTTCTTTATTCAAATCCCTGGGACCAGAAATGCCCCGTGAGACATCACAAGAAATGACGTCACGTAGCTCAGTCATTAGGCAGATAGCGAAAGCAGGAAAAACAATGCACCGGAAAAAGCGCTCCAAGGTGTAATAAAGTTCAAAACAAAAGGTATAATCCAATGAATAACTTTACTGAGAGATTTGAGCAGGGTACAAACACATGACGAACACTTTTACGACCAACCGGAAACATAGCAACAAGGGTAGCAACGCACCTCCTTTACGGCAGCTGTCGCAACGTTCTTAAACCAACCGCAGCACATACTGTACATATATATGACATCTCCCTTTTTTAACTTTTGTTTTTCTTTCCTAGTAAACAAAACAAAATCACACTGTATATATGTTGTCTGTCTAATTATAAATAATGCAGACGAGGCGTGTTGGCTGAGTTCTTGACGTTTACTTTCACAGCGTGCTCATAACCTCATTCTTAGCTGCCGGGTGACGACATGCAACAACACTTTTCGGGGCTACCGCGCATGTTCGTCACTCCCGTTGCATGCTTGGTAGTGTAGTTGTTATATTCCGAGCTCATAACATCACATCTTTCCCCCTATAAAGAAATAATGTTAACTCAATAAAGTGTATTTCTTTTTTTAGGTTTAACTTTTCATTTTTTAGCATTGTAACCACATTTGCAAACAACTTTTCTCTTCATAGAATTTTCTTTCAATAAAGAAATAAAGTGCAAAAATGTCAAAGCATCATAACAAACAGTTATGTCAAATAGCAGCAGAAGTGCACTTTTTGGAGAGCTGTATTATTTTCAGTTTTGTGCCCAAGGGACTGATTTTATTTAACACTATAGTATTATTTATACACCTACAGTGATCACAGAGACAGGTTGTTTTTGTGTTACTGTATATATTTGTTTTACTTAAAAATCCCAATTAATATACTTTGGGTAACAACAGTCAATATTTATTTATTTAATTTTTTTAGGGGGGCAACAGTCAATATTTATTTATTAGATTTTATTTTTTTCTTATATAATAAAAGTGAGCTTTTGTTAAACCAAATGTGTGTTTTTTTTCCATATACAACAACCTATCTGGACTTGATAAGAGAATCGATAAGGAATCGGTTCGATAAGAGGATTCGATAATAGGCTCGAACTTGATAAATTCTTATCAAACATCATCCCTAACATTACCGCATATGTCAGCAGCTAAGTTAGGAGCCTTTTGCAAGCCTTTTTTTTATCATTTACATGATTTATACTGTAAAAGCAGGAAGTTGCAATATATATTGCGATATAGATTTTAAGCCATATGGCCATCTTTGATTTCCATAAAATGTTTTCACAAACGAGCAATAAGAGTGTTCAGTTTTCCAGGAAACAGGTAAACAAGCAAAGGGTGCTCAATCACCATATTACTCATGTGGAAAAAAACGAGGACACCCAATGTGGTCTTCTTAACTTTTCTGAAATACATTACGTTAGGAAAACACCAGAATGGACTAGTTTGCGTCAGGAGGTTTTCTGTGCGACTGTACTGCAGCAGTGCTCTGGGAAGGACAGTAGCGAAATTCTCATTGTGATTCTCTGCAGGGACGGAGCCCACTCTCGTCCTGGATGACTTGCCTCCCCTACGTGCTTGGCAGGCAGAGAGGTGTTGGGAGGGCGTGCACCAATGAGACGGTGGGGGCTGGGATGTGACTTAAATAACAAGAGCGCATAAAGGTTGTGTATCATTGCAGTCACGATTCAACCCCTTTTGGCTGTCTTTCTAAAAAGGTTTAGACCGGGGTCTTACTTTCAAGGGACACTTAAGCATGTTTTCATCAAACACTGCAACATCTGAGTGGTTTGTTTATAGCTGTTGAAGACAATGTGAGCGGAATCCCATGATGCTCATGCCTTGGCATCCTTGATATAGATAGGGTTGATAGAGTATGGCGTATGAGATGTCTGAGATATATCTGTAGAATTGAAGCAGTTTGTACACAAACATCCACTCTATGAAGAAATGAGAGAAAGGGTTGCTGGCGATGGCCGGAGTCCAGCTACATGACTCTGGAGATAAAATGAGAAAAAGCACTGAACCCTCGTACAGGCATTCACCTCTCACGCCTTAGTTGTAAAGTGACTTGGCCAAGCTTTTTGTTCCCCCATGAGTGGGCAGAAAACTGTAAATGAAAGATTGTGGCTTCTAATTGTATCATTGTTTTACACAGCCGCATGAAATTTTCACAGGAGAGAACCTTTAAGTATAATTGGACGTTGTGGCTGAAAAGGAGTTAGCAAAAAGGTGAAAGACTGGAAGCCTCAACAGAGCTCTTCTAAATCCCACAGAAATATTTCAAACAGACTTGTGAATTGTTAACGCACCCAGCAATGCCCTTTTATCCCAAAGCAACTTGCCAAAAACGCTTGCAATTTTTGGAAGGACCTACTCAAGCTGAGCCCATTTTAGTAACAATAGGAAATGAAGATGGCCTTTGTTTATCCTGTGGGGAGTGAACCAATAGCAATCAACAATCCTACTGAATCAAGGTCCACATGAGCTCCAGTAAACCACGTGAGAGTTCCACCCAGATAATGCCATTTCAACTCAGGCATTTCCTGCTAAGGTTTAAACGCAACCTGAGTGCACGGCTGCAAATAAATAAGGCTTCACGAGAGGATTATTAGAATTAAAACCTTCTTACCGAGAAATGTGGATGAAGAGGTCATGACCATAGCCAGTAAAAACAACTAATATACTAAATTTGGATTAAGCAGATGTTAAGTGTTCAGTCCATGCAAGTGTGTTACGTACTTATGATAAACTACATCAAACATCTTGGGTTGGGAAAACATCAATCACTGTCCACCAAATCTGAATTTTTTGCCCTGGAGTGACACAGTCTAAAAGCTCCAAAGTGCTTCAAATCTGAAATCAGAAGGTAGTTTGGATCTGCTTAGAATCTGATTTTTTAAAGTGTGACTGCAGTCTAAACGGAAATGCAACCTGAATGCAACTTTTACATCATCTATGGGCAAGCTACGTCATTTGTGTGCCCAGAACAGCCAGCCAGTCAGCAAGTGCATACGTGAACAAACGTTTTTTCCGGCGTCCAAATTTTGGGTGCATCACTAGTCAATGGTGCGCAAATAATATCCATCCATCCATTTTCTTCCGCGTGTCCCTTTTGGGGTAGG
This sequence comes from Entelurus aequoreus, assembly GCF_033978785.1. NCBI lineage: Eukaryota > Metazoa > Chordata > Actinopteri > Syngnathiformes > Syngnathidae > Entelurus > Entelurus aequoreus. Next base: position 28,369,567 of record NC_084737.1, read on the forward strand.
ATATACATAATATATGAAGAGTACCTGTTCCAAGTAAGGATCCAGGGTGGACCACTTTATTCAAGAGGATCCCCTGCTGGCCCCACTGTGGACTGGACTCTCACATTATTAATTGTATCCACTCGGCATCCATTGCACCGGTCACCCAGGGTTGGGGGAGGTCCTCATATCTGCGGCCCCTTCAAAGGTTTCTCGTTGTTCCCATTGAACGACCTACCTCTGAGTGTTAGACAAGCCTCCTCTCTTCCTGTTTTTAAATCTCTCTTAAAAACATACTTTTATTCCATGGCTTTTAACACTGAGTGATACCCATCCTGCAATGGCGCCCCATAATGCACCTGCTGTGAACCTGTTTTTATGTTTTTATGTTTTTTTATATTTTATTTATTTATTTTTTATCGTGTTCTGTTTGTGTTGTGTTGTGTTTGCTTGGTTCTCGTATTATTTTTAACCTGCCCATTGTACAGCACTTTGGCTAACCCTGTGGTAAATTTTAAATGTGCTTTATAAATAAAGTTGATTTGATTTGATTTGATTTGATTGGGTTGAGTTCTTTCTTGCCCTTGTGTGGGATCTGAGCCGAGGATGTCATTGTGGCTTGTGCAGCCTCTGAGACATTTTTGATTAAGGGCTATACAAGTAAACTTTGATTGATTGATTGATTGATTGGATTGATTGATTGATTGATTGATGCGGAAGTTGTTTACATAAGTGAGTTGAAAAATAAAGCTAACGTAGATCTACGCTGGTGTCCGTGTCTCCTCTACTTAACAGCCATAAAAAGATTAGAACCCTCCCAAATACATTAAACTATATATATATATATATATATATATATATATACATATATATATATATATATATATATATATATATATATATATATATATATATATATATGTATGTATGTATGTATGTATGTATGTATGTATGTATGTATGTATGTATGTATGTATGTATATATATATATATATATATATATATATATATATATATATATATATATATATATATATATATATATATATATATATATATATATATATTCTGGTCCACTTCCTTTGTTTTCACTTTATCAAACTACGCAAGCAAGTGATGTTGAGGCCGCATTGGGGCCACATTGGTGCCTGTGTGCGTTTATACTGGAGTCTGATAAAGATCAAATGTTACTTGCAGTGTAAACAGTCAGTTGGAAAAAATACGATTTTGAAAATCCAATTTGGGCAACTTTGGCCTGTAGTATAAATGTAGGCTTTACTAGCAACCTTGGCAATCTTAAGTCAGCTATTGCTCCAAAATGTTAGTATTCTCACCATTGCTGGGTTGCATATGACGTCACGTCTGTTTTTTCTTCTTCACGGCTTAATTCACATGATGGTCAAGCAGCTTGAGCGTAGCATTAAACCAAGTGAGAGTGAGTGCAGAGTTTGAGCAGAAAATGCTGTTCTGTTGTTGGCTGTTCCAGTCGTTCAAATAGAGAGATACGAAAGACAGTCCCAAAAGAAGGGATTCTTAAAGTTAACTACGTCAGGGAAAAAACTGATTGATTGATTGATTGATTGAAACTTTTATTAGTAGATTGCACAGTACAGTACATATTCCGTACAATTGACCACTAAATGGTAACACCCAAATAAGTTTTTCAACTTGTTTAAGCCGGGGTCCACGTAAATCAATTCATGGTAAAAGCGTGTCAAAGGAAATGGCTCTTAAAAATATCACTTTTATCGTCTTGTGGAATACAATCGGACCGCTTGTGTCTGCAGCGATCACTTTGTAAAATGTTTTTTTGAAAATTTGATTTGTTTGAGAAACTTTCTTTGATGCAATCAAGTTTATTCTCTACTATATTAGTAGTGTTTGGCAGCAGAATTAAATGTAAAAAAAAGATAATAGATCGCATTAGTTTGTGTTCTTTTGTGGTTGCTATGCCTAAATATAACTACAAAGACCTGCTTGTGCAATGTCTACTGCTTGTCATGTTAAGTCCTAATAATAAATATTGTGATTGTTGGTCCAATCCACCGTACTTTCATAACAGAAACTAAAAGCTTATAATGTTGTGCAGGAGAGCCAAGTGGTTTTATTCCACACGAAGTACTCCTTTCAACTCTCAAAAAGCAATGCAATAAATTAAGAAACAAGTCAACCAACCTGACTAAATCCTTTTAAAAAAATTACATTAACGACAAAATAGAGGAAAACACAAATAAGCCACGTGAGCTCTGGAAAATTCTCAACAACCAGCTTCCTGGTTGCAGCCAGAAACTTAAAACAAGACTCACCAACATCAGCATCAAGGAGGGTGACTCCCTCATTACAGACAAAATGGAGGTAGCTAGCAGACTTAACATCTTTTTCACCAGCATAGCCGCAACCCTTGTCAACAAGCTGTCCCACCACTCTGGTCGCTTTGGTGTAGAACACATTAAAGCCTTCTACAGAAAGCTAGGAGTATCCAACGATGATTTCAAATTAGAAATGGTCACAGCTGATGAGGTGTTTAAAAAATTGAGCGCGCTCCAACCTAACAAGGCCACCGGCCTTGATAATATTCCCTCCAGATTCCTCAGGGACTCTGCCTCCATCATTGCCCCGATCATCACGCACATAATAAACCTATCAATTACACAAGGCCAAGTACCAAAAGATTTTCAGATTGCAAGAGTAACTCCCCTCTTTAAAAAAGGAAGCAAATTGGAACCTGGCAACTACCGACCTGTTTCTATTCTCAGTTCCATTTCGAAAGTAATGGAAAAAATTGTTTATGAACAGGTCGATAGTTACCTTGCCACTAATAAACTCATGTACAAATTCCAATCCAGCTTCAGAACTAACCACTCCACTGACACATGCCTTCTCTATCTGACCGACCACATCAAACATGAGGTGGACGCGGGCAAATACTGCGGCATGGTCATGCTGGACCTTCAGAAGGCCTTTGACACCGTTAACCACGCTATACTGTTGGATGAGCTCAGAGCAATCGGATTTAACAAAAACTCATGGAGCTGGATGCAATCTTACTTGGAGGGGAGGGAGCAGGTGGTAGAGGTGAACAGGTGGTAGAGGTGAACGGCACCGTGTCCAAGGTAATCAAAAAGGTTAACCAACGAACGAGATTTCTCTACAGAATCTCCTCTCTGGTCAACAAAAGCACCTTGAGGATTCTGGCGGGAACTCTCGTTCAACCCTTTTTCGATTACGCATGCACCTCCTGGTACCCTAGCACCTCCAAAACCCTCAAATCTAAACTCCAAACATCTCAGAACAAGCTAGTCAGGTTACTGCTAGACCTCCACCCCAGATCCCACCTCACTCCTACCCACTTCTCTAAAGTGGGCTGGCTCAAGGTGGAGGACAAAGTTAAACAACTAGCACTGAGCCTAGTCTATAAAATCCGCTACACCTCCCTGATACCGAAGTACATGTCAAACTACTTCCTTAACGTAAATGACCGCCATAACCACAACACCAGGGGGAGCTCCACTAACCACGTTAAACACAAATTCCGAACTAACAAAGGTCTTAACTCATTCTCTTTCTATGCCACATTGGAGTTCAAATCCCAGCCGAGTCATACCAAAGACTGGTACTTTAATCTTAATCTTAATCAATGTGGAATGCGCTCCCAACAGGTATACAAGAAAGGGCATCTCTATCCTCCTTCAAAACCGCAATAAAAGTTCACCTCCAGGCAGCTACAACCCTAAACTAACACCCTCCCCGGATTGCTAACAATCAAATGTAAACAATCAAATGCAGATACTTTTTCTTATGCCTTCTGATCTCTCTCTTTCTCTCTCTCTCTCTCTCTCTCTCTCTCTCTATGTCCACTACTTGATGTCCATATCCCCCCCCCCTCCACACCCCTGATTGTAAATGATGTAAATAATTAATTGTGATTATCTTGTGTGATGACTGTATTATGATGATAGTATATATGATAGTATATATCTGTATCATGAATCAATTTAAGTGGACCCCGACTTAAACAAGTTGAAAAACTTATTCGGGTGTTACCATTTAGTGGTCAATTGTACGGAATATGTACTTCACTGTGCAACCTACTAATAATAGTCTCAATCAATCAATCAAACCACATTATAACGTCTTTGGTGCTATTTGTTACCATCCAAAAAATATCCCTAATAGTATTAATAAACTTGAAGAATAAATCTCTCGTTGCCGCACCAGCATATACTGAACATTGATACCGCGAGCAAACATTGCTGAACAACAGGGACATATACAGCTAAAAAACGAGACTTAAATATGAACTTCACGCCATAAAAACAATCGCAGACATGAATTGTAGATGAGACTAATATTTATAGCAGGAAGTCAACGGCAAAAAGACTTATCCTTTTTCTCATTAGCGTCACAATCACAGCAGCACGGCACTCGTTATGCCAATCAAGTAGGTTACTTAGCGATGAACGAATAAGTCCAACTTTGTCTTTCACCAATTAATGCTTAATTGGTGGACCCCTACAGATGTAAAGACATGATATGCCGCCAATATTTTCTTCTCTAAATACCGTGAGTGTCAAATGAAGTGATGATAAATGTGATTGGTGATGATAAATGTTTGAAATCTTTATTTTAAATTTTTCTTAAGGAGTGTAAAAATCCACTCCATCCCAGTTTAAATATTTTTTTCATAATCGCTTATATATTTGCCTTTAAACCTTTCAAAATACTCCCAAATCTGCACGGATTCAGGTAAACAATAGCCTAATGGGAGTCTAGACCATCGCCTGAAGTCCGGTACTGCCTGGATGTGCCTCTAGTTCACGTGATGGAAACACAGCTACACAAGAACCATGTCATAATTTCTCTCAAAATCTTGTTCTCTTATCTTAAACCAAGTTGCTGATGCTCTCAGTATAGTTCACTGTTACTTTGAAGTTTAAGGTTGTCTCTTGCTTCTTTTGACCCTTTGTCTACTGTGATTATTTATTTTGGTTAATTGTGTGTTGTATATAAAGTTAAAGTACCACTGATAGTCACACACACGAGGTGTGGTGAAATTACCCTCTGCATTTGACCCATCCCCTGGTTCCACCCCCTGGGAGGTGAGGGGAGGAGTGAGCAGCAGCGGTGGCCACGGCTCGGGAATCATTTTGGTGATTTAACCAATCCAATTCCAACCCTTGATGCCGAGTGCCAAGCAGGGAGGTAATGGGTCCCATTTTTATAGTCTTTGGTATGACTCGGCCGGGGTTTGACCTCACAACCTACCGATCTCAGGGCGTACACTCTAACCACTAGGCCACTGAGCAGGCAAAGGTATTGATATACAATGGAACCTCGATTTACAAACCCCTCACTATATGAACTTTACGTGTTATGAGCCACTGACCAAAGAGAAAAATGCTTTGTTTTACGAACCTTGTCTCCGTGTACGAATGTTTTATCCACCCATTGTGTGCCCGCAGCACATCCATTGTGGCAGACTTATCGATCTCTGTCAACAGAGCAGTGCTGTCGTTAGCTACTGTGCTAAGTGCTACATTGTGTGCTTTTAAGTGTTTTTAGCCTTTATACAGCATTATTCTAGTTTTGCTAGCTCAATATAAGTTCCAAGAAAGCAATGGACAAGCGATGTGTGGTTTGAAACATTCAGGAAGTATCCCCAGCGTTGTCGACACTGCAACTTGGCTGTTAATTAAATGGTTTCTTACTAAGACCGCAAAGTCAATCTACCCCTATCCATGCAACTCCTGATTTTTTGCTTTTGGAAATCAGTTTTAACCACAGCTATGACAATACTGCAATGACTAATTGCTCCATGCACTTTTGAATGAACCAAAGGCTGAGACTTCCTGGTATGTGGTTCAGGTTCAAACTGGCGTACTTGATAGGATTCTGAGTAAACTAAAAGTTGTACGGAACGTACACTGATGCAAGGCCAGTGGAGTTCAGTGCTGTCCAAATAGAGCACACTGAATTGCCCCCAAGCACTGTTCATGGCAAAAAGCATTAAACACGAGTGAGCGAGCAAATGCATGAATGTACACAAAGCCCCTGTCTGACAACTTAGATCCCTACTGGGAGTCTTTAAAATAAAAAGAGGTACTTAGTCTTTTTTCGCAATGTTTTTTCTTCAGGTGGTACTGATTTTAATGTGGTTTAAAAAATTGTCAAAACAATCTTGACGTCCAAGACGACGACAGTGGGACGGAACAGGATGGGATGGTGATCTAAGCCAGTGTTTTTCAACCACTGTGATGTGGTGGTCCTCTACATTTGACCCATCCCTTTGTTCACCCCTTGGGAGGTGAGGGGAGCAGTGGGCAGCAGCGGTGGCCGCGCCCGGGAAGCATTTTTGGTGATTTAACCCCAAATTCCAACACGTGATGCTGAGTGCCAAGCAGGGAGGTAATGGGTCCCATTTTTATAGTCTTTGGTATGACTCGGCCGGGGTTTGAACTCACAACCTACCGATCTCAGGGCGGACACTCTAACCACTAGGCCACTGAATATGTGTGCCATGAGATACAGTCTGGTGTGCCGTGGGAGATTATGTCATTTCAGCTATTTGGGTTAAAAATATTTTTTGCAAACCAGTAATTATAATCCGCAAATAATGTGCCGTTGTTGAGTGTCAGTGCTGTCTAGAGCTCGGCAGAGTAACCGTGTTATTCTCTTCCATATTAGTAGGTGGTTTGTCATGATCACAAAATGAAGACAACAGCGGAAGCCAGTGTGCAGGTTAAACGGTATCTAATGCTTAAACCAAAAATAAACAAAAGGTGAGAGCCCCTAAAAAAAGGTATTGAAGCTTAGGGATGGCTATGCAGAACGAAACTACAACTGAACTGGCTACAAAGTAAAGAAAAACAGAATGATGGTGTCCACAAAGTACATCCGTACATGACATGACAACAATGTCCACACAAAGAAGGATAGCAACAACTGAAATAGTCTTGATTGCTAAAACAAAGCAGGTTCGGGGAATAGCGCTCAAAGGAAGACATGAAACTGCAACAGGAAAATACCAACAAATCAGGAAAAGCCACCAAAATAAGAGCGCAAGACACTACACACAGGAAAACACCAAAAAACTCAAAATAAGTCACGGTGTGATGTGACAGTACTTTGGGACAAGATTAGTGATGCATGGTTGGTTATGGTTTAAATTCATATTCAACAATTGCGACGTCAATATCGAGTTACATTTTTTTATGATTTCTGCTAGTGGTGTGCCTTCGGATTTTTTCAATGAAAAAAATGTGCCTTGGCTCAAAAAAGGTTGAAAAACACTGATCTAAGCGATGGATGCCTCCAGTCACCATCACCAGCTGGGACACAACATTGACCCACTCCCCCCCCCCCCCCCACCCAATCTGTCCCTCTCAGTATGGCCATGCCTGTTCTACAGATCCACGCAAGGCAATATGGCACCTTCTAATTGTTGTCATGTATGATACAAAAATAAAGACAATGTGTCACACTCAAGCAAAACTGTTGTATTGCAATGAAAAGTTATTTTGGATTGGTTGCCCAAGCTGCAAGGCAAGCATGCAGTGTGTAAGGTTAATTAATGTCATAGAAGAATCCACACTGGGGAAACATCATTATCCATGTTGGCCGGTGGAAGAGAAGATATTCAAATCAAAACAACTTTCCAAGGAGGGCCTGTGTTAGTTTGAATTTCACTCATGCTTTATGAGATTTTTCTGTGCTTTGTGTGTGCAAATACAAGGATTATTCCTCTGGCCCTGCCAAAACACAAAAGTGGCCTACGCACTGTACACCACCTGAAAAGCTAAAGTAGCTCCTATCTCTAAACAAGCTTTATGTAACAACAAGCTACTGTAAATCATATTTAGACTCAGCAATATTTGTGCTGTGTTCGTTGTACTGCTTGTGCAAGTTGCTGATGCTGCAGTTAAAAGATGACGCCGTGAAAGGAAAGAGATAAATCTGTGTCTTGATCAATTATAGTGGCAGGTAACTTTACAAGTGAGGCCAAGGCATAGAGCCCATCCTTTTTCTTTTTGGAGGAAATTAGCTCTCCCGTTGTGTTTCGCAAGAGGAGGCATTAATAATGAAGCAGCAAAATGTAATTAGACCCCCAAGGTCAAATGTAAATTTAAAGTGATGTTGCTGCAGTGCACTCATTGATCCCCATCTAGACTCTTTGTATTATGAAGAACAACATTAGGAGGAGGGGAAAGAGGGCAGATGGAAGTTGTTATTCCTGAATTTTTGTGCCGCATTAATAATTCAGACGGAAGACGGGGGAATTTTTTTCCCAAGCAGTCAAGGCCTTTGGGGTGTATTATGGAATAAGAAAGTTGAAGTCACGCAGCATTAGTGTGTAGTACTAGCAGCTGAGCATGAAGCATATGAAGACCAACGTGACAACATTGTTAGTGCCGACATTGGCCAATGCCCATTACCATCCGAGTGAATTAATCCCTATAGGGCTTGATTTACTAAAAATTTGCGTATACTAAAACGTGTGCAAACCTAATAGCACATGCAAAGCTGATCTACTAAATGTGTGGAAAGTGGTGCGTCTTAGTGAGCAGAATAAGGCGTGCAATCAATTTTACGTCTGTCTTCATTAATATGCAAAATATATGCTAATCTTTAAAACGCCCACAATAGATGCAAAAATAACTATTTAGCAGGCGCAATGTGATTTATCAGTACTCATCACCATTTTACAAGCACTATTTTGCCTTTTATTTAGCACGTGTGAGAAGGACGTGCAAACTAACAGTTCAACACACGGCTGCAGGATCAGTGCTCGCGCTTCAAAGACAGACAATCGACAAGCGAGAATCCTCCATCCTCCGTGTCAACATTTCGGACGGTCAGAAAAAAAAAAAATTAAACATGTCGCCTTTTCAAAACGCTATTTTATAATTTTATAACTGCTAAAGGATTTAAAGGCCTACTGAAATGAATTGTTTTTATTCAAACGGGGATAGCAGATCTATTCTATGTGTCATACTTGATCATTTCGCGATATTGCCATATTTTTGCTGAAAGGATTTAGTATAGAACAACGACGATAAAGATCGCAACTTTTGGTATCTGATAAAAAAAGGCTTGCCCCTACCGGAAGTAGCGTGACGTAGTCAATTGAACATATACGCAAAGTTCCCTATTGTTTACAATGATGGCCGCATGAAGTGAGAGAGATTCGGACCGAGAAAGCGACAATTTCCCCATTAATTTGAGCGAGGATGAAAGATTTGTGGATGAGTAAAGTGCAAGTGAAGGACTAGTGGGGAGTTGAAGCTATTCAGATAGGGAAGATGCTGTGAGAGCCGGGGGTGACCTGATATTCAGCTGCGAATAACTACAACAGTAAATAAACACAAGACATATATATACTCTATTAGCCACAACACAACCAGGCTTATATTTAATATGCCACAAATTAATCCTGCATAAAAACACCTACGTGTTTGTTATGCTAGCTCCTAGCTCCTCTGCTAGCTCCTAGCTCCATAGAACGCGCCAATACAATTCAAACACCTGATCAACACACACAATCACTCAGCCCAAAAGACCGTTCACCTAACCCAAGGTTCATAAAGCTTATATATTTTTTAAAAGTTACGTACGTGACACGCACATACGGTCAAGCTATCAAATGTTTAGCAGCCAAGGCTGCATACTCACGGTACCTGGTATTCAGCTGGGAATGACTAAAACAGTAAATAAACACAAGACATATATTTACTCTATTAGCCACAACACAACCAGGCTTATATTTAATATAACACAAATTAATCCTGCATAAAAACGCCTACGTCTTTGTTATGCTAACTCCTAGCTCCTATGCTCCATATAGCTCCATAGAACACGCCAATACAATTCAAACAGCTGATCAACACACACAATCACTCAGCCCAAAAGACCGTTCACCTAACCCAAGGTTCATAAAGCTTATATATTTTTAAAAAAGTTACGTACATACGCAAAAAAAAAGTTGCGCACATACGGTCAAGCGATCAAATGTTTAGAAGCCAAAGCTGCATACTCACGGTAGCACGTCTGCGTCTTTGTCATCCAAATCAAAGTAATCCTGGTAAGAGTCTGTGTTGTCCCAGTTCTCTACAGGCGTCTGTGTATCGAAGTCAAAAGTCCTCCTGGTTAGAGTCTCTGTTATCCGAGTTCTTCCATCTTGACTGCATCTTTCGGGAATGTAAACAAAGACGCGCCGGCTGTGTACTGTTGTTGCGGACTTCATTCAAAAAATACGTCCGTTTCGCACCGACAACTTTCTTCTTTGCTTGCTCAGCTTCTTTCTCCATAATGCAATGAACATAATTGCAACAGATTCACGAACACAGATGTCCAGAATACTGTGGAATTATGAAATGAAAACAGAGCTTTTTCGTATTGGCTTCAATGTGGAAGGCATACCCGTGTTCCCCGGGCTACGTCACGCGCATACGTCATCCTCAGAGGCGTTTCGAACCGGAAGTTTAGCGGCAAATTTAAAATGTCACTTTATAAGTTAACCCGGCCGTATTGGCATGTGTTATAATGTTAAGATTTCATCATTGATATATAAACTATCAGACTGCGTGGTCGGTAGTAGTGGGTTTCAGTAGGCCTTTAAGTACTTATTAAAACAAATTAAATGTATGTGTTTTGATTTCAATTAATATTATTTTAACAATTTTTATTTCAGTTAGAATATATATTACTATAATATTTGTTATATGAAAAAAACTTCTTTAAGTATGAATATTTTCGATCTTGAGCCGGAGTAAGTACAGTCTCTGTCCAATGACCGCATCTTCGGGTGTTTAAAAAAAAGTGGCGTCAATGTCTAAAATGCCCATAAAAAGTGGGCATTTTATGTCCTACATGTTTAAAAATATAGCAAATATCCACAGGTAAGAGCATGATAACATGAATGTGCAGAAAATGAGTGTCTCTGTGGTGATGGCCCATATAGTACACACGAAAACCTCATTTAAATGACGCTGTCTGCACTTTTTCACAGTTGTACACGCAGTCTTAGTAAATCGCAAGTAACACGCCCACTAATAGCACACGCTAAATTTTTAGATTGCACACGCTGATTAGCACGTGGTGTTTGGATGTTAGTAAATCAGGACCTTAGTGTTTCCAATAGATTGGCAATACAATTGTGGCAGTGGGGGCGTGGCAAAACGTGTGGTGGGATTGATCTCTATACTAGGTATTTTTAACCTTTTTGACCCCGGAGCACAATTATTCCACATCAGGGGGGCCCGGGGACCACTCAAATATTGATTAGTAATCTTAATCTTAATTGTATTAAACAATTTGATCTAATCTTACAGTTTAACAGGATAAACCTTGTCACATGATATGAAACTATGTGTTAATCACAAAGATTATTATCAGGGCTTAGGTTAGGCTGACTACAAAAATAAATACTAATCAAATATAATGCAAAATAAGTGACTTATAAAAACGGATGAAAAATACATTTGGATATATCTATATATATATAATTCTAACTAAATTAGTAATAAATAATAATAATAATATATGAATGTTTCGTAAATAAACTGTCAATAAAATAGAAAGAAAATACAGCTTCACCACTTTAGTCATAATTTTTGCACTTAAGAAACTTCTCTATGACTTTAGCTCCAAACTTCTTCTGTTTGTTTGAGATTGCCATTACTGCCAAAAGTGGTGGAAAAGTGTATTACAACTGAGCACTGCTGCGGTCCATACTGACTACAGCTGAGGAACAGATATTTTTCGGTGGCCCTCTAGGGGGAAGCTCGCTTATGGTTAAGAAACACTGGTCTATTTGAAAACATTGTATAATTTGCATTATTAGCTATCTCACATGGATTTTCTTTTTATAATAAATACATTGTTAAAACCACAATCAGATGCAATGTCAATTGAAAAGAATAAGTCTCAAAACATCGTAACCTATGCCGCAAATTTGTGAAAAACTATAACAAAATCTGCTATTTTATGCCATTACAAAGAAAATCCAAGGGAATCCTGGAGGCACCTAATCCTGATTATTTCTATTCATTTAATTCTGTGAAATGTTTTCAGTGATAGATAAATGTACTAGTTTAAGCAAACTGTGTGGGTTTTGTATGTATGCCAAATTGTGTAGCCATTAACCTGAAATGTCACACACCATTGACCAAGCACAGTGTCTGTTACTTTAAGGAAAGTGACACTTGCAACAGCCTATGAAGCAGACCAAAGTACCACGCGGCCACTGCCATCCAGTCCATTAACATACTAAACAAAAATATCACGCGTGACACGATTGGCTAAATAAGTGGTCCGCATGTGGCATCAGGTGAGGAGTCGAAAGTTAGTGATGCATTCAACTAAATACAGCAGCCACCACTCGCACAGCAGGCCCAGGTGTTAGGCAAACATCACAGCCTCCTGCTACATTTGAACAACTCTGTGTGCTCCTTTCAAGAGGTGCAAGGTAAATCTAATGTCCCTAAATAAAATCTATTGAGCAGCTTGTATTTCGTGTGCTGTGAGAATTGTTATAATTAACACATTGATGAGAGATTAACAAGAGAAGGAGTAATGTACTGTGCATGCCAACAAAAACACAATCTTTTCCTTCGGAGAGATAAGGGTCAATGTTAAAAACACCAATTACACCACACCCCTGCTATTGGGAATTAACAAACACTCTTTCATCTGCAGACCCTAACACTTAAGGCTGGTATATCTCACATCATGTAGCTTGTGTTCCCTCTGACGGTATTTTGATTTGTTTGTAGCTGTTCCGCGGAGGCTAGCGCCTAACTTGTAATTCTCCTCCAAAACACGAAGTCCATGTCTACACTAAGTCGTTTAACCCCTTAAACAAATAACTTTTTAGCCTAAGCCCCGTTTCAGCCACACTAAACTATCGTTTAAGGTCCCCCTCCTCGGACAAATTTTTGCACAGGTAAGTCAGTCGTGTAATTCTTGAATCTCCGGCACTTAGCTTTGTATGGACTCATTGATTGTTTACAAAGTGAGTTCGGAGAGGAAGTGACGCCAGAAAGACCACGCCCACACAGGAAATGACATCAGAAAGAACGCGACACAGTTTCGTAGCTCGGAGCTAACCACTGGAAATATGAAGGTGAGTCATCCAGACATGCCCGTGTTTCTCATTCTTCTACATGTACAGACGCTTGTGGAAATCACACATGAATACCTTAAGAGAAAGCGATTGCAGCTATTTGGGATACAACACTTCTCAGACGGCAAGAGAACTTTCGATTGTCCGGCCGGGTCAGCTGAGTTTCTACTTACCGAAAAACTTTGTCCATTTGTCGAAGGACAGACAACGAGAATGCGAGCTCCCGTGGATGTGATAAAAAAAAGGTAGCGTGTGCTTTATATGACCTGGCCGTCGAGGAAAACGGCGAATGCATTTGGACTGGCAAAGCAGACTGTATCAGTTATTTATCGCCATGTATGTCGCGGACTCTACGTCTAGGTCCAGAGTATATAGAATCACCAAAAACGAACGGACAATGAAGGTGAAGGCAAAAGAGTGAGGAGTGTCCTAACCAGATATCTAGATCCCTAGTTTGATTGATGTAAAGTGTTCTTTATCACATTGTTTACGTGTCTTATAAAGATTTGATTCATTTATGATGGCTCAGGTGTGATTCACTACAATAGGGCCCCAAAGCACACTGGATTCCAGTTAATTGAAATACCACAACACTGGATATTGTTCAGATAAGTTACATTTAAGAACTTGCACACAAAGCAATACTGGAGATGACTATGATGTGCGCATTTTTCGCGCATGCGTACTAGGTCGCGTTGCGCCAGCGGACGGAGAGGGTAAGGGGTCTTAAAAGGTGGCATTATTATGTGTGGACACGGATAAGGTTAGGTGTGATTTACCCTGGATAACCTTATCCGGCTTAGTGTAAACGGGGCCTAAGGGCAGTGTCTGCTGAAGGAGCAACCACAGCTCTTGGTGACTAGATATTTACCTTCTTGGGAAGAGTGACAATGACAAATGCAACATCGATATCTTTGTTGGCACTGGAGCTAATTATTCAGAAACCTCGGTTTACTTTTAATGGATGTTTTACTCATTAACCAGAGGAAATGATGTTCGTGAAGATGGACTGTGCAACCCCTGAACGAGTCGGACAGGCGAATTTGCAACGCTATTCGGCTGTTAGGGACATGCGACAAGAAAAATCTATCATTTAATTGAAAATAAACAAAATTGTTAAATACCTATTGTAACGACGTGCTGGTGTTAATGTTTGTGTGTCAAGTTGAGCGTTGCCATGTTCGTGAACATATTGTTCCTGAAAGATGATTGACGGAGAATGAGGAAGTGTTGTATGTAAGAGAAAAAGACGGAGACACAAGAAAAAATAAATATCGGAGTTGAACCTGTTGCTAGCACAAGATTGGCAATAAAAGTTAAATAGTGTCATACTTTGTGACTTAATTTGAACGAAACAACGTTAGCTGTAAAACGACACATTCAGTAATTATATTTAGAGCACACCAAGATATTAGATACACAATATCAGTTTGCATGTAAATATTCAGTCACTGTTGGTTTACTTCATACAATATTTTGTGCATTTCTAGCACATGTACTCTTCTGTGTTCAGAGAGCCTCCTCAGCAAAAGCTGACCAATCACGGCTTTGCGGTCCGAGTCGCCACTGATGCGAAGCCTGGATTTTTGGGAGCCTTACTCCTAGTTCATACACTCAGTCTTCCAACACAGAAGAAACAAGATATTAGTTGGAGGAACTGGTCTGTAAAAGACGTTGTTTTCACCACCTTAAAACTTGACACAAACTGCACTGCGCGCTAGTAACTACAAGAGTCTGAGGGAATATTGAACAACAAATCAATGATTGAAGTGACAAACTTTCCATCCAAACAATGCCCCGTTTGTTGACAAGAACATACAGTCATCGAAGCACATTCAATCTATTTATTAAGCAGAGGTAACACAAACCAGTGAAAGTTTCAAAAGAGCTGCTGTCAGAGCTGCTAGCTCTAATGCCGCTGCTAACTTGGTAAGCTGACAAAAACAGCTCAAGCTAAAATGCCTGTGAGACTCCGACTGAGCATCGACTCGCTGACGTCACACGTCGCTAGGCAACAGGCACCGCCTTTTAAAGGCACACATTGCCCTCATATGAAACATATCTCAAATGCACTATGCAAGATATTTTAACTTTTTTTTGATAACACATTAATTGCTTTTTCTAGTAATTAATTACATTTATTAAAGAGTTATTATGTGAGTAATCCAATTACTTTTTTGGTAAAGTAACAAGTAACAAGATTGCATAATTGTTTTCCAAGTCATTTTTAGAACATGTGTCACACAGCATCATGAAGCAGTTGGCAGGTTGGTGTTCCTGGTTAAAATATTTCCTATAATAATGTCTAAAAACAATTGTTAAAGGTCAATTATTTTCATGTTGCTGAATTTGAAGTTTAAACATGTCCTCTTAAACCAAGCACTTTGTTTCAAATTGTGTTCTTTTGTGTTATTTGTGAGCTGAAGAATTGAGCATAGCTAAATGTTTTTTTTTAAAGAAGATTGGAGATTATATTTGATTAGTTTGAAGGTTTTTCTTTTCTTATTTCAAAACACCTCTTCAGTTGGGATCCTATTATGCAAAGCCTACTTTTCTTACTTGTTGGTACCTGTTTTTGTGTATTTGAGATGCCCATCAGTCCCTACAATTTAAAATGTTGGAGATATTTAGTTACTTCGAGGGATATTTCCATTTTTGGGCCAAACTATATCGGGATATTAGTTTTGATCGACAGTGCTAGCACAGTTTAGGGATGAAGTTAAGTGATTTATATTTATGTAGCACTTTTCTCTAGTGACTCAAGGCGCATTGCATTATCTAAGTTACATTTAAACCAGTGTGGTTGGCACTGGAAGCAGTTGAGTAAAGTGTCATACCCAAGGACACAACGGCTGTGTCTGGGATGGCGGAAGCAGGGATCGAACTTGGAACCCTCAAGTTGCTGGTATGGCCGCTCTACCAATCGAGCCACGCCGCCCCTGTTCTCTGTGTTTAATTGACAGTTGCAGTAGGACTTATGATGGCATTGTGTTTGTCTGTGAGTGTACATGTGTACATTGTTTGAGTGTTAATAATGAAATTGTGATATTTAAAACAATTCATATTGCAACAGAAAAAATTCTGCACTACAAAAAATTGTCTGTGCGACAAAAAAATGTTCATTTAATAGCACCAGTGCTACTAGTGAAAAAGCTAAGCAGACCGCCCTGGGGCCCAGCTGAAGTAGTTTCTTTCACACTACCTTTAAGAGCAGGCTTTGCTGGTTGCTGTTCTGTGTGAACATCACTCATACAGGACAGGGTGATAAAGTCAACCTGCCAATTGTATGGTTTCTGGGGTAACATCAGAGCATAACAGAGGCTGGACAGCTCCTGTATGAAAGAGTATTCTGACGCAGGTAGTTTAACAAAACTCACTTCCGCCCTTCAATTGTGTTGAGTTATGCCGAGTTCTGTGTGAAATTCACAGACAAATTGCAAACATAGTCCTAATGTGCTAGTTTTGCAAGATTTCTGATACAGTGTACAAACCCTGCAGACAGGTCAACAGGTCAAATATTCCGTGCAGCAATCCATCCATCCATGTTCTACCGCTTGTCCCGTTTGGGGTTGCGGGGGGTGCTGGAGCCTATCTCAGCTGCATTCGGGCGGAAGGCGGGGTACACCCTGGACAAGTCGCCACCTCATCACAGGGCCAACACAGACAGACAGACAACATTCACACTCACATTCACACTCACACTCACACACTAGGGCCAATTGATCTTCTAAATCGTACTATGAATAGAATTATACTTACACATTTGCGAAAATAGGAAATCACCATAGAGAATTTCTGCATTACCTGATAAGCGACCTTCACTTGAAGCTACTTGAGCAATATTATCTACTGAATTGTAATGAGGGATGATACATTTTTACTAGTAGATGTTGGTAGTTGAGAAGGAAAGGTAATGCCAGGTCCTATTAAAAGGGTCAGGCAAACAGTCTGGGGCCTCTCAGAAATTCAGTGTCTTTAGCCTGTGACCCACTTACACATTTTTAACCACAGGGAGTCTATCTACCGTATTTTTCGGACTATAACTCACAGTTTTTTTCATAGTTTGGCTAGGGGACGTATAAGATTTCATGGGATTCAGCGATTAGGAGTGACAGATTGTTTGGTAAACGTATAGCATGTTCTATATGTTATAGTTATTTGAATGACTCTTACCATGATATGTTACGTTAACATACCAGGCATATTCTCAGTTGGTTATTTATGCGTCATATAACGTACACTTATTCAGCCAGTTGTTCACTATTCTTTATTTATTTTAAATTGCCTTTCAAATGTCTATTCTTGGTGTTGGGTATTATCAACTAAATTTCCCCAAAAAAATGCGACTTATACTCCAGTGCGACTTATATATGTTTTTTTCCTTCTTAATTATGCATTTTCGGCCAGTGCGACTTATACTCCGAAAAATACGGTATTAGAGGCCATGTTCAATGAGCATATTTCTACAAATTATGGATTTTAGTGATAGGCGATACGGGCAAAAACCCATATTGCAATATATATTGCAGCCTCTGGCAATAAAAATATACTGTTTATCACAATAGATTTTTTTAGCACAGCGGCAATTCAAAACTGGTTACAGGTTGCTCCTCCTTTGGCCACTGACGTATAACGTGATATATTGCGTTTTCGGAAGTGTACACAGTGTAGTTGTTTGATCATTCTGGCTTTGGGAAGTGACAATAAAAAAAATAATTTTTAATTAAAAAAATGTCATATCACGATTTTTGTGATCAAAATTACAAGTTATTATCACTGTATTGTTGAATGTGCTTAAAAAGTACAAACATTGAAATCTTTTAACCCAGTTTAAAAGACATAAATGTGTCTTGGATTCATGCTACACAGAATTTAAGATAGCTAGCGATTATCATGCCA
Source organism: Entelurus aequoreus (assembly GCF_033978785.1). Lineage (NCBI taxonomy): Eukaryota > Metazoa > Chordata > Actinopteri > Syngnathiformes > Syngnathidae > Entelurus > Entelurus aequoreus. The sequence goes on from NC_084737.1 coordinate 28,387,565, forward strand.
GCTGCTTCTCCAGCAAATCAGCAGGATCACCAATTGTTTTTAACTGTGGTAATCAATCAATCACTCGATTAATCAAACAAACTAATCGATGCATTACTGAATTACCAAAATAATCAATCGCGCCAGCACAAATTTCCTCTCCACTGTAATGCAGTCATGAGGGGCCCTGGGGCTGAGGGGGTTTTGGTCCTCCCAAACCCCAACACAACCCCCTTATGCACGCCAAAAATCCAGTTTGAAAAAAAAATCTGGATTTTACTCAACAGAACAGCAACACTGCAAAAATATCAACATTTTAAAAATACATTTGTTCATGAATAAATCTCCTTCACGACGGGCGCATACACGTTTGTTTGAGTTTAATAGAAGCCTGTTGTGAATGGTTGTCTGTCTGTGGCAACTTGTCATGGGTGTACCTTGCCTTCCGCCGAGTACAGCTGGGATAGGCTCCAGCCTGCCTCCAAACCCCCCCACCCCCACGACCCCAAAAAGAGACAAGCACTAGGAAATGTATACCGTAATTTCCGGACTATAAGCCGCTACTTTTTCCCCTCGTTCTGGTCCCTGCGGCTTATACAAGGGTGCGGCTTATTTACGGCCTGTTCTTCTCCGACACCGACGAAGAGGATTTCGGTGGTTTTAGTACGCAGGAGGAAGACGATGACACGATGATTAAAGACTGACTTTTCATATACCGGTAGGCTGGTTATTTTGATAACGTACAGGCGAGCACTTTGTATTACGTTGCACCGTTGTATTATTTGTACTCTGCACGAATGCTGTTCGCCATGTCAAAGATGTGAAAGTTTGATTGAATGATTGAAAGATTTATTGTTAACAAATGGGACGCTTTGCGTTCCCAAACAGTCATCTCTGTCCCGACAATCCCCTCCGTGGTAGCAGGAACCCCTATATACTACGCTAATTACACATCAAAACCCTGCGGCTTATAGTCGGGTGCGGCTTATATGTGGAGCAATCTGTATTTTCCCCTAAATTTAGCTGGTGCGGCTTATAGTCAGGTGCGGCTTATAGTCCGGAAATTACGGTAGATGGATGTGTCAGTTTATATCACGCAACCCCAACTGATTTTTGTACGATTGTTGCACCCAATCAGGACCAAAATATAACACAAAAAGGCACTTTTAACAATAAGCTATATACTGCTAATCAGAGATGACATGAATAGCCAACAGTCAGAGGGCATTTAAATCAACAAACACTGACAGGCCTCTTCCGAAGGTCCTTTTGTAATGTGATCCACTGCAGCAGTCATAAATTCTGCCTTTACAAAGATAATAAAGTTGAGTTTCATTTGACGCAGTCACTTACACTTTACAGTGATGTTCTTTCAATTTTTGCTCAGACCGCCACTGACTTACAGTGAAGAAGCACAGTATTAGAAGCAGCTTCCACAAGCAACCCAGGTTCTACACTTGGGTGCGTGAGTATGATACTCACCATCTTTACATGCAATAAAAATATCTAAGTTACTGCGTTAATTCATTAGAAACCATCTGCTTGAAACACATCTAGACAGGTCGAATAAACCCATGTAGAATATGAAATTGAAAACCAGATCCTTCTTACATTTGTACACTTCATCAATCAATTATCTACATGGGTTTTCTACCCAATAACGTATCCCTTAAAAGCGTTCATTTTTCGGAGAAGACAAAAACTGAGTGAGAGGAGACATTAAAGTTAAAGTTTAAGTACCACTGATAGTCACACACACACTAGGTGTGGTGAAATTACTCTCTGCAGTGAGCAGCAGCGGTGGCCGCGCTCGGGAATCATTTTGGTGATTTAACCCCCAATTCCAACCCTTGATGCTGAGTGCCAAGCAGGGAGGCAATGGGTCCATGTTTATATTGACAAGAAAACAATTTTTAGAGAAGAAATGTCAATATATTTTAAAGTATATACTGTAGATAAAATAAAAATCTACCTGTTTCATATGTGGCAGAACTTTCTAGAGGAAGCCAGTTTTTAATACATAACATGATACCTAGCTGGGATTGTAAACATACCAACATACACTTACTTTACACCAAAACGTCATTTTTGGATTTAAAATAGAATTAAAATATACTGGAAATAACATGTGTGTTTTTGTTAGTCAGTGATAAAAGTATTCCGTGCCCCTCATTGCCTCACCAAGCATTTTTGGTTAGGAGTAAACAATGCTAACAACAATACAGCGGCTATTCTTGGCACTACTGTATCTTCACAGCAACAATAAAGTTGACCAACTTTTGGCAGAAAAACTTTTTGTAGACTTCATCTCCAACTCCTGCCTCATCAATAACACTTCACCACATTGGTGAGCCTTTGACGTGAGTGATGTCAAAGGCGGGACATGCAAGTACTGGCGCCACTTAAAGCCAACAAGACTGCTATCAGCTATCAGCAGTTGTTCGGGCAACGCTAAGTGGAGATGAACTCTTTTGATTCATTTCATCTTCGACATCATCAGCGCCACATGACACTAATGAGCCTTGTGAGCGATGTGAAATGACAAATCAGAACATGCAACGCTAACAACAGAGTGGTAAAGAATGGTAATCAGGGTTTCCCCTTAATGTAATTAAATGTGGCGTACAGCCACGGCATTTTTATTACCGCCACCTTAAAAAAAATTTTTTTTTTTTTTTTTTCTAAACAATTTGAAGTAATATAATATATTGTAGTATCCAGAAGAAATTACACAACGTCCGACACTATTTTTAACATTTATTACCAATCTTATTATTACAAATGGCACAATTCCATTGTACACATTTTCTTCTCCGTGAGTCTGCTTCCCCGCCGGACACACAACAACACTTCCTCATTCTCTGCCGATCACCTTTCAGGAACGGACGGTGTGTTTGCAAACATGGGAAACACTGACATTAATTCAAACCACACAAATATTAAACATTACCACCAACAGGTCGTTATAGTTTGAATGGACATATAGCCTATTATTTGCGCACTATTGACGAGTGATGTACCGAAAACTCGACCACCGAAAAAATACTTTGATTACCGACCATAGTGCTGCCGAACGCGGATGTAAACGAGACGCACGTCATTTTCTGGAGCGTTGTCAGCATGCATGCGATGTGGACGTAACCAGACATACCCGTGGATAGCGATCTACAAAATGTGGTATTTTTATTTTATTTTTTTTGGTCATAAAAAAATACAATTATGTGTGCTTACGGACTGTATCCCTGCAGACTGTATTGATCTATATTGATATATAATGTAGGAACCAAAAATAATAATAACAGAAAGAGACAACCCTTTTGTGCGAATGAGTGTGAATGAGTGTAAATGGGGGAGGGAGGTTTTTTGGGTTGGTGCACTAATTGTAAGTGTATCTTGTGTTTTTTATGTTGATTTAATAAAAACATTTTTTTTAAAGATTTTAAATTTTAAAAAATTTTAAATTAAAAAAAAAAATGTTTTAAATTTTAAAAATTTTTTTTTATTTATTTATTGTATTTTTTTTTCTTGTGCGGCCTGGTACAAACTGATCCACAGACCGGTAGTTGGGGACTACTGGTTTACATGATTCCTGGGAATCCTTTACAGTTTTGTTAACCGTTCCTTTTTCGATGCCTGTGGGCGCATGTGTGACTTCACCACGCATGGTGTGGAAGTGGCACAAAAACTGGAGTTATTCACGAGAAAGGATGACAAGAGGGCAACTTACAATACTTGAAAAGTGGACATTTCATCAAAGGGAAGAAATACTTGCTGAAACATTAGCACACACAGAATGTGAAAACATTGAATGAATGACACGTTTTCATCCCGTCTGAGCCGGAAGTGAATCACCACCACCAGCAACGGTGTCCATATCAGCGATGTACTGCAGGTCACTAATTAACTAACTGACTAACACCGCTTGTCATGTTAGTACCTAATTGCAAATGCTGCTAATATTAGCTCTAAAAATGAAATGAATACTTACTATGCAAATAGTGACAAAACAGCGTATGACTGGGAGGCTGTGAGCGCCTCCTCCCTGATTGAGAATGGTTCTCCATAGCAGATACTTTGTAATAAGTCAGAAAAATCTCATATCCTTCCTGAAAAAAAAACAGATTTGCGTTTTCGACAAAATGATGTTTAATCTTTATCGTTGATGGTTGCAGACTCGACTTGCTTGTCTTTGTCACTATCTGACATAGTTTCACTTTTAAATGGTCCGCTCATAAATTATTCTAAAAATAATCATTTGATGTAACAGTTTTGTTTTTTTCTACAGAAGACTATTCCTCTTATTATTATATTAGTTCTTTTAAAAAAAATCCCATTTCTATCAATCAATCAATCTACCACTTATCCTTTCCGGGATCGTAAATTCATGTTTCTTTTGAATTAAACAAAGTTAACGATAATCAACTTGTTTGTTATCCTTCTTTAGTCAGTAAAAGAACCGAATTGTTGAGCATAATCGAAAGTGGAATCGGAACCGGAAAAATCGTATCAATTCCCATCCCTAGTCATATGTGTGACTGTCAAGTTGACCAACTTTAGGCAAAAAAAACCAGCCAAGATACCTGTGGCGGTGGAAGCGTGGTTATGGGCGTGGTCACAATGACTAGGGAGTAATTTGCATAATTTGCTATGATGATATGATTTTCTTTAAAAAGTCTCAAAAAATGTATACGTACATTAAAAAAAAAAATCTGTTTTTTTAATTAGTATTAACATATATTTTTTTATCGTTTTGCCACATTTTCAATTGTTGCTGCCTTTTGTACAAGGTATTTTGTTGAGATTTTTTTCAAATGTTTACAGACATTTAATGACTTCTTTAAAATCAAAAACAACTAGCAACAAATCAAACATCTTTTTCTGGTGTTATTATAGGGTGTACTCGTCTTTAGCGACTACTGCTGTCCCTCGATGTCCCGGACTAAAGAGGCTAAAGCGAGCATGACGTCACACTCGCTTCGCGCTGTTGCTCTAGTTTCTCTTCTTAAAAGCCACCACTTTACTCCTAATATTTGCACATTTTGAAGATGGCTGTGCGGGTATATATGCAAAAAATCACGTCCACATCATAGACATGCTGACAACGCTCCAGAAAATGGCGTGAGTTTTGTTTAAACCCGGTTTCGGTAGCGCGGTTTTCGGTGATTAAAGTCTTTTTTCTCATTGTAGCCCATTGGGTTGAGTTTTTCCTTGCCCTGATGTGGGATCTGAGCCGAGGATGTCGTTGTGGCTTGTGCAGCCCTTTGAGACACTCGTGATTTAGGGCTATATAAATAAACTTTGATTGATTGATTTTTCGGTGGTCACTAGTCAATAGTGCGCGAATGATAAGCTATGTATATTAATTCATACTGTGACGACCAGCTAATGTTAATGTTTAATATTTGTGTGGTTTGGATTTGATGTCAGTTTTTCCCATGTTTGCAAACACATTGTCCGTGCCTGAAAGGTGATTGACGGAGAATGAGGAAGTATTGTTGTGTGTTGGGGCAAGCGCAGACTCACGGAGACGAAAGTGTTTTCATGGGAGGTTAAACCTGTTGGAATTGTGCCGTTGTTTCTTATCATAAGATTGGTAATAAAAGTTAAAAATAGCGTCAGACTGTGTGAATTCTTCTGGGAGCTTATATTAATTTAATTTGTTTTCAAGTTAAAAAAAAAGGTCTGGCAGTAATAAAAATGCTGTGGCGGCGCGCCACATTCAAATACATTAAGGGGAAACCCTGCCCCTGATTTCATCACAGTTCTGGCTTAGAGTAATTACTCAGGATGTGACAAAGAATTTCCATGTAGTGGCCTGGCGACAGCTTGGAAGATCCTTCGGCTTTCGGTGAGTACTGTAATCCACAGTAAAACACACTCAAGGCTACTACATCGGGTGAAACAAGTGTAAAGGTGACTGTATAGGGGTTATTTCATGTTTACATGACTCTAATTGTATATTTTTTTTAAATTATATTTAGAAAGTCATACATGTTTTGGTTTTTTTTGCGCCACCTATGGAAATATTAGATTTTTTAACAATATTCCAACTTTGCAGAAATAATTTTACCACTGTCAGGCCTGGTACTGATTGTATGTGAACCACTACAAATGACTACTTGCTGTTTCCAACATGGGAGAACAAATTGTTCAAGTTTCAGAAAATGTTCATACCAAGTTTAGCTGCAGAATATTGGAACAATTCAGTAGGACAGTTTCCGTAGGAGGTCATGCAAATTGGTTGGATATTTGGTGAAATTTATAGAAGGTATTTCATATCTAACCCAAATAATTAGTTTTTTTAAGTGAAGAGGGTAGTACAATTGGGACTTTGTTGCCCCTGCTGAATTCTAGACTTGGGTATGCGATAGAGCAATAGTCTTTGTGATTATCACATGGTTTTATATCCTTTGACAAGGTTTATCCTGTCAAACTTTAAGTAGGTTAGATAGAATGATTGAATATGATTCAAATCAAGAGTAAGATGACTAATTCAGTGTTAATATTTGAGTAGGCCCAGTGTCCCTTTGTGGTGGAAAAGTCAGGCCCCGAAGTCAAAAAGGGTAAAAACCCCTGCGATAGAGGAGTGCCTGCTATATAATAAATGTGATTTCTTTAAACAAGATTATGCTACTTTTTACACAACATTATAGCTCCCTGTCACAAATGATCCTGCACTGTGCAAATTTTCGGTTTATTCATGTTATTCTGTAAAATGTCTTTACAGCTGCATAAAGGAGCTCTTATATGGGATTCTTAAATCTGCATTTTCAACATATTTAAAAGTCGCAATCTACTTTCCAGCAGCTAAAGACAACACCTTGTAATTTGAGACATTTAATTCAGTCATGCACAACGCACAGGTCCTGCGTTTCATATCACACAGCACTTTCCTGGCTGGCATCAGCATAAATGATGACACATTTTCCAGCCGTGACAGCACACTCTCATCATACACTATATTGCCAAAAGTATTTGGCCACCTGCCTTTACTCACGTATGAACTTGAAGTGCCATCCCATGGAATTGTCCAAAATGTTTTGGTATCCTGGAGCATTCGAAGTTCCTTTCACTGGAACTAAGGGGCCAAGCCCAACTTATGAAAAACCAACCCCACACCACAATTCCTCCTCCACCAAATTTCACACTCTGCACAATGCAATCAGAAATGTAGCACTCTCCTGGCAACTTTCAAACCCAGACTGGTGCATCAAATTGCCAGATGGAAAAGCGTGATTCATCAGTCCCGAGAAGGCGTCTCCGCTGCTCTAGAGTCCAGTAGCGATGTGCTTTACACCCCTGGACTTGGTGATATATGGCTTAGATGCAGCTGCTCGGCCATGGAAACCCATTCCATGAAGCTGTCTGTGTACTGTACGTTGGCTAATTGGAAGGTCACATGAAGTTTGGCGCTCTGTAGCAACTGACTGTGCAGAAAGTCTTTGCACTACGTTCAGCATCCGCTGACCCCTCTCTGTCAGTTTACGTGGCCTACTACTTGGTGGCTGAGTTGCTGTTGTTCCCAAACTCCTCTATTTTATTATAATAATGTTGACTTTGGAATATTTAGGAGCAAGGAAATTTCACGACTGGATTTGTTGCACAGGTGCCAACCTATGACAGTTCCACGCTGGCAATCACTGAGAGCGGCCAATTCTTTCACAAATGTGTGTAGAAACAGTCTCCATGCCTGAGTGCTTGATTTTATACACCAGGCCAAGTGATTAGGACACCGGATTCTCATCATTTGGATGGGTGGTCAAATAATTTTGGCAATATAGTGTATATGGACCACAGGTAAAAGCAGTCTGTTCAACACTGTAACTTTTTTACCTTCCTTTTGCTAATCCCCTCTCATTCATAAAATTCAGCTGTGCCTCCCTCCTTCCTCTATGCTTCGGGCTTATCGTTTTGGTCACTGCATGCATGCACGCACAGGTACAGTTTACTAAAATTACACAATCCTTCTCAGCCCCCTACTCCTTGTGATATAACTACGCAGTGTTTCCCACACATTCATTTATTTGTGGCGGCCCGCCACGAAAGAATTACGTCCGCCACAAATAAAAAAAAATCAAAATTATTTTTTTTTTTTTTTTTGTCCTGTCCAGCTTCTCAGGCAAATCATATAGTTGATGTAGATGCCCATATAGGCTGTTCAGATTTACTTTACAAAAGAGAAGTGTAGGATACTTCTCTTGTTGCCTTATTTGTATTTGTCCACTACTGTTTTCTGTTTATTTGTTACTGACTGTGGCAAGACACCTCTGCCTCTGTTTCACTTTATGTTGCTGGTAAATAATATGGTTGTAGTAGTAGGCTGAAGTTAAATTATTTAGTATGCACTAATTAAAGGAGCAGAGCTTTAAGAGACATTTTAGCTTTTATATTTTATAAGATATATTTTTTGTACGAACCACAATTAATAAATATATTTCAATGAATAACTTATTGTTCAAATCTGTATATAAATATGTACATAAAGTGTTGTAATTATATTGTAAAATGGATGGATGGATGGATGGATGGACGTTTAAAACAAAACTGTTATTATTAATTAGTAAGTATACATTTTTTGAGCCTTTTTAGAGAAAATCATATCATTGTAGTACATTATGCAAATTACTCGATGATGTCATGGTGACCACGCCTATAGCCACGCCCCCACCGCCACAGGTATCTTGGCAGTTTATGGGAAACACTGCTACGTGTCAGTTTCTGGGGGTGCCAAAGACAGATTCTTATTTCGCTTTTCAGCTGGTCTCTCCCCCTCTGAGCAGTCACATCTACGTTGGATTAATGGTCTCCCTGTGTCCAGATGTTACATACTGTCTCCCTGTGTCCAGATGTTACAGATACTGATGGAAGAAGAGGGAGGCGCTTTGGGACTTTTGTAATCTCAGCTATGGCTTTCACTGTGAAACGCTTCCATCTATATCTCATTTAGCTTATATAATGACAATAACCTGAGATATGACATTGCAAATATGCACCTCTTTAAAAAATGAACTGATACTATAGGCAAGGGCTATTCAACTAAATTGTTCCAGGAGCAGCATTGCCAGAAAGCGAAGGACCTTTCCTATGCAATCTGTTATCCATAGGCAGGGGTATTCAAATGGCGGCCCAAGTTCAGTTCAAAACTTGGGAGACAAATATTTTTGCAGCAAATTTGTAAAAACACCAGTGTTCATGTTGTACAGAGGAACTTGGACCACTTTAAATACATTGGCAGACTCTTGCATTTACACTTTAACCTTGCAAGCAAACACAAAACACTGCATGGGGTCCAAACTTGGGATTTACGTAACTTAGAACTCAGAGAAGCCTTTTGAGTCCTCTCCTTTTTATCAGTTACAAATAGTGTCTGTAATGTGATTTATGTAACTGAAGGTGTTGCTGCATGTAGCTTGTTTACTTCAGATTCAGTCAGTAGTCATTTTTTCAAAGTCTTTAGTTATACTAGTGGACTAAGTTTACACTGCAGGCCAAAGTGGCCCAAATCCGATTTTTTTCCAGCTGACTGTTTACCCTGCAAGTAAAATGTGATTTTTATCAGACTACAGTGTAAACATACACAGGCACCAATGTGGCCTTGACTTCACTTGCATGCGCACTTCGATAAAGTGAAAATAAAGGAAGTTTATCGGCTGGAAGTCACTGCTACTACTACAAAATAAAAGTTGCAACACCTTGAAAATGAGTGTTTTTTACGTGAAAGTAAATGCAAGTAATTTAATGTATGAATGGGTGTACAGTCATGGTCAAAAGTTTACATACACTTGTGAAGGACATTATGTCATGGCTGTCTTGAGTTTCCAATAATTTCTACAACTCTTCTTTTTTTGTGATAGAGTGATTGGAGTACATACTTGTTTGTCACAAAAAACATTCATGAAGAGTGGTTCTTTTATGAATTTATTATGGGTCTACTGAAAATGTGACCAAATCTGCTGGGTCAAAAGTATACATACACAACATACATTATGAATTTTGGTGATGTAGAAACGTTACAATCAAATCAAATTAGCTTCATGGCATGGCCTCTTAACTTCATGTGAGTGATTATGATTGACAACACCTGTTGACTTCTCTGAGCCCATTTAAATAGGGCTCATGTGATGCAGTCATTAGACTCGGTTACAAACGTGACAATGGGAAAGTCAAAGGAACTCAGCACAGATTTGAAAAAAACTTATTATTGACTTGAACAAGTCAGGAAAGTCACTTGGAGCCATTTCAAAGCAGCTTAAGGTCCCAAGAGCAAATGCGCAGACAATTGTTCGTAAGTATAAAGTGCATGGCACAGTTTTGTCACTGCCACGATCAGGAAGAATACGCAAGCGATCACCTGTTGTTTAAAGAAAATTGTTAGGATGATCCAGAGTCAACCAAGAACAACCAAAAAGCAGGTCTGCAATGAATTGGAAGGTGTCCACAGGCAAGCGTGTTTTGCATCGCCATGGACTGAGAGGCTACCCTGCAAGAAGGAAGCCCTTGCTCCAGAAGTGACACCTTAAGGCTCGCCTAAACTTTGCTGCTGATCACATGGACAAAGATAAGACTTTCTGGAGGAAAGTTCTGTGGTCAGATGAAACAAAAATTTAGCTATTTGGTCACATTACCCAGCAATATGTTTGTGTCGCGTTCTTTCTGATGTCACTTCCTGTGTGGGCGTGGTCTTTCTGGCGTCACTTCCTCTCCGAACTCAGTTTGTAAACAATCAATGAGTCCATACAAAGCTAAGGGTATTCAAGAAATACACGGCGCACTTACCCATGTAATTTGTCCGAGGAGGGGAACCTTAAACGCTGGTTTAGTGTGGCTGAAACGGGGCTTAGGCTAAATAATTATTCGTTTAAGGGGTTATCCGGCTTCGTGTAGACATAGCCTTAAGGCAGTGTTTTTCAACCACTGTGCCGCGGCACACTAGTGTACCGTGAGATCTTGTCTGGTGTGCCGTGGGAGATTATGTCATTTCACCTAATTGGGTTAAAAATATTTTTTGCAAACCAGTAATTATAATCCGCAAATGTGCCGTTGTTGAGTGTCTGTACTGTCTAGAGCCCGGCAGAGTAACCGTGTAATACTCTTCCTTATCAGTAGGTGGCAGCAGGTAGCTAATTCCTTTGTAGATGTCGGAACATGGTTTGTCGTGATCACAATGTGCGGGAGGCAGCGTGCAGGTAAAAAGGTATCTAACATTTAAACCAAAATTAAACAAAAGACGAGTGCCGCTAAGAAAAGGCATTGAAGCTTAGGGATGGCTATGCAAAACGAAACTAAAACTAAACTGGCTGCAAAGTAAGCAAAAACAGAATGCTGGACGACAGCAAAGACTTACAGCATGTGGGAGCAGCAAACGGCATCCACAAAGTACATCCGTACATGACATGACAATCAACAATGTCCCCACAAAGAAGGATAACGTCCGCACAACTTAAATAGTCTTGATTGCGAAAACAAAGCCGGTGCGGGGAAAGCCTTCAAGGAAGACATGAAACTGCTACAGGAAAATACCAACAAAACAGGAAAAGCCACCAAAATAGGAGCGTAAGACAAGAACTAAAACACTACACACAGGAAAACACCAAAAAAACAAAGGTGACATTACACCTACTTTGAGACAAGAGCTATAGTGATGCATGCTTGGTTATGGTTTGAATTCATATCCTAGAATTAGGAGAATTACTTTTTACTGTCAATATCAGCTGCTGAGTTTCATTTTTTAATGTTTTCTGCTAGTGGTGTGCCTCCAGATTTTTTCAATGAAAAAAATGTGCCTTGGCTCAGAAAGGGTTAAACAACACTGCCTTAAGGTATGTGTGGTTACACGGCTACCACTGTAAAAAAAAAAAAAAAAAAAAAAAAAACAAGAAAGAAAAACAACTTAAAACCTAATTGCATTATTTTCATGCCTGCAAGATGACAGATCAACAGGTCAATGAGGCATGCATTGCCAGTGTGTGCAATGGTGCAGTTAATATCTCATTAGTCCAATCAAGAATCGGGGGGTCATTAGAGAGGCTTATTTTTATTTGCACACTGGGCTGTCAGAGTGGCACCTCGACCCAAGGAAGCGCCATCATACCTAAGGAAGCCATGCAAGCAAGGGATTGATGAGTAGTAAAAAAAAAAATTGTGAATCACTTCCAGTCTGCTTTGCCTTACAAGGCAGGGCCTTATATGTGTGTGTGTGTGTGTGTGTGTGTGTGTGTGTGTGTGTGTGTGTGTGTGTGTGTGTGTGTGTGTGTGTGTGTGTGTGTGTGTGTGTGTGTGTGTGTGTGTGTGTGTGTGTGTGTGTGTGTGTTGTAAAACCACATCGAGGCCAAAATCTTCCAATGCTCAGCTTGTTTTTGCAATAATGAGCCTAGCATTCTAAGGAGGTTGCATGCTGCTTTGTTGTTACCCAGGCCTGTGTGGGATAGATGCTAGCTGCGTGCACAAAAATAAAAGTACCAGGAGCCAACAGGCGTCTTACCTACGGCTGCACCGTTCGGAGAGATGACCCCCAGGCTGAGTAGAAATCCCACATAGAGCAAGCTCATCGCCATCTCCTGAGCAATGCCCGACGGCAGAGGGGGAACTTGGCTCGGATCTCTAAGCCCAAAGTAGTCCGATCGAGCGCCTCATCCGAACCCTAGCTCCAATGATTCCGGTGTTCGGCTGCACCCTCAGTCCCCTAACGTCCCTTTTTTTTTTATAAATATATATATATATAGGAAGGGGGAGAAGCCGGTGAGGTTAGACAAGGCGCTGCAGCAGCGTCATGTAAATATTCTAAATGGTGCTCAGCATTCATCCATGATGCCTCTCAGAACACCACCACTAGCTTACATACACACACACACATTAAAACGCCGGCTCCGTGCCGAACTCAAATAAAATGAGGGTTTAAAAAAAAAAAATCCAATATAAAACGCGTTTTTCTCCCCAGGAGCACCCAATTGTCTCCTCGAACGTGCGACCGCATGAGTGGATGGTAAATGTCCAGCTCCAGTCACCGTGACGTAACGAGCTTGATTCTACACTAAAAAAAACAAAAAAAACGGGATAACTGAGCGGCGGGTGGCGTCTGCGCATGCGCCAACACACCTCCCTTTTTTCCCTCTTATTTCATGCGTTTTTGTTTTTTCTTTAGCCCTGCGTGGGGGTGGTAGTGAGGACTTGGCAGGGGGCACCGCCATGTTGGCCTTCACAAGACGTGGTTTGTAGTCAAAATTGATATTTGTAAGGAATCACAACTTTTGAACAGGTTGGAAAATATGTTTTTTTTTTTTTTTTATAATAATGTTCTTTAAAAATGAAGAAAGACAGTTCATTTTGTAATACTCTTCTTTAAAAATGAGAAGAAAAAAAGTCATTTTCAATGGTATGTGATACTTTTGCACACTCACTGCAAATTACAAAGTCAAAAGAGAAGGTAATTGAAAGTAGAACCGTTGCTATTCATGACAAATGCCGCCCTCTAGTGGTAAAGACGTCAACGTTCCGAACGAGTCCGTTTACTGGGTACACTTTGACCTTTTTTTCTTATGAGAGCTACTTTTACCAAACAAACATGTCCGAGATATTTTCGTTTTCATTGCAATTTCAACCCAAACAAAAGGAATGCTCTTGTTTTGCCAGACAATGAACGAATCCACATTTTGTATTAAAACGTTTGTTCATCTGCATTTTATAGTTTCAGTGTGCCTTTTATTTCTACGGAGCCCCTAAAGGGACATGGGGATTTTTTTTTTTTTTAGACATGTATCTCGTGAAGAAAGTTTCGAGAAAGTTTCTTGTGCGCACGAGAAACTTTTTATAAAAAAAAAAAAAAAATGTTTTTTTTTTTTATTTATTTTTTTTTTTTAATAAAAAGTTTCTCGTGCGCACGAGATAGTCGAGATACATGTCTAAAAAAAAAAAATCCCCATGTCCCTTTAGGGGCTCCGTATATTTCTACTCAAGTTTTTTTTATCACTATTTGAGATAATATGATAAAAATAAATTATTGTGTGTTGTATAATAATAAAAATAATACATTTGAAAAAAATAATAACAACAATAAGAATTATAAGGCATTCCTAAAACTTCAGACACTTTACAATTACATCATTTACAATACAAAAATATTACAAATATGGCACACATTTTGTAGTTTTCATGAAAAAGTCAGTGCTTTGGGTTTCTGGAAACAGGATTCACCATTTGTGTATAACATTTTATTAGTCCTCCCAAAACATATTGTATAAATTAATGCATTTGGAAAAGACTCATAAATTTTGTGATATACCTGTTAGTGCATTGTCACTCCGAAACAATTAATTTTACAATAAGCAATAAAAATTAACTTAATACAAGATACAACAATCAATAAATACAAAACAATATCAGTCACTAACTTAAAAACAGAAAACAACTAGGATTTGAATAAAAGAAAAGCAACAAATAATAAAAGCTAGTTTAAAAAGGTTAGTTTTGGTATTATATATATGACTGGCAACATTTAAATTGTGCTTTAATTAGGAAGCAGAGCTCCACTCAAACAAAGCGGTGATTGTTTTTATGCTATTTTGTCAGAAAATAATGTTGAATTTGTCAATAAATACATGCATCGTGTTGCATCATGTAGCTCACGAGCTACTGGTTGGAACCCCCTGCTTTTAAAAGTGATGCATAACATAACAACTTTGGGATAAAGCCTCCCTCTGCAAGCATTTCAATAAAATAATGTTTTTAAACGAACAGTCAACTAGTTGGAAATCAGACTTTTCCCCTTATACGCAGCTGCATAAAGTATGTCTAATGCAATAGTATGGAATATTTTAGTACAATATGTGTGTTATGTCTCAAAAGCAAACCTAATTTTCCTGACTGAATATATTTGATCATGCATTGTTGCAAAACAAGACACAATTTAAGTTGGAGTTTGCCCCTTAAGTCACTAATTAATGTGTGTAATAAACAGTCTCTGCTAGATTTTGGACTTGCAAAGACTTGTATACTAAATTAATTGATTGATTGATTGAGACTTTTATTAGTAGGTTGCACAGTGAAGTACATATTCCGTACAATTGACCACTAAATGGTAACACCCGAATAAGTTTTTCAACTTGTTTAAGTCGGGGTCCACTTAAATTGATTCATGATACAGATATATACTATCAGATATATACTATCATAATACAGTAATCACACAAGATAATCATCAGGGTATATACATTGAATTATTTACAATGGAGGGGGGGGGGGTGTAGGTTTGGTTGTTATCATCAGTCATCAACAATTTAGAACAGAGAAATGGATATTGAAACAGTGTAGGTTTGACTTGGTAGGATATGTACAGCAAGTAGTGGACATAGAGAGAGAGAGAGAGAGAGAGGGGGGGGGAGAGAGAGATCAGAAGGCATAAGAAAAAGTATCTACATTTGATTATTTACATTTGGTTATTAACAATCCGGGGAGGGCGTTAGTTTAGGGTTGAAATTGCCTGGAGGTGTACTATTGTGGAGGGTGTACAAACTGCCCATTAGAAAACACATTTAGGATAGTCTCTAACAAATATTTATGGACGGCGTGGCGCAGTTGGGAGAGAGGCTGAGCCAGCAACCTGGGGGTTCCTGGTTCGATCCCCAGCTTCTACTGACCTAGTCACGTCTGTTGTGTCCTTGAGCAAGATACTTCACCCTTGCTCCTGATGGATCGTGGTTAGCCCTGCATGGCAGCGCCTGCCATCAGTGTGTGAAGGTATGGGTGAATGTGGAAATAGTGTCAAAGCTATACAAGTGTAACCAATTTACTTATTGTATCAGAATATTCTCATATGCACCAGTGTGTATTAGTTTTCCATCTCCACAAATCTAAACCTGCAGGGGGCACTGAATACTTACATGAATGAAGGATGTCAGTTCTTTTTAAACACAAGCACAAAATACAATTTCATGTTGATGAGTTCTTATTGCATTTGAATGAATGAGCCACTTGTTTAAAAGGATAATTTTTTGCATGTCTTTGGTGATAATAGAAAGGATTTTTTTTTACTGCAGAACGTGGCTCTGGTTGCCGCTAGCATTTAGTGGTGGCTACAAAAACAACAGATACTATGTAATGCATTTGACACATACAGACAAGAAGGTCCGCTCACTGGTTTGGAGAGCGAACATTTCTTTACATAGAACACGAATCACAAAGGAGAATGTAAAGTATGTGCAGAATCTGCGGGGAGAAAGAGAATGCCAGAGTGTGCGATATTTGTAGAACGCCGCAATATAACACAGGTAGGGTTTCAAGTAACATTATTATGCCAGATTTAAGGGTCAGCGAGGGTCACGGTATTCTGTTGTTGATCCTACGTGTCAACACGGTGAGTAAACAAGCACTGGTGTCACCTCAATCTGAAAGTGCCCCCCCCCCCCCCCCCCCACCCCCCCATTGTCATGTGGAGGCCGACGCCAGCATGCAGTGTGTGAGACGGCTTGAAAGAGCGCCAGCGTAAACACTCCCAGACCACATGTTCTCCCAGGGCAGAGGGGCTGGCCTCGCTCCAGTCACATCTGCACACAATCCCTCCGCCTTTAGCCGGCCAAGAAAGGGGGGTGGGGAGAGTGGAGAGAAGCATTCCCAGACAGGAAGAACCTGCTTCTTCTTCCTCTTCTTCTTCTTCTTCTTCTTCTTCTGGAACTGTAGTGTCAACGATGAAAGTGATGGCATCTGGCCGAGAATGTATGATTCAAATCAACATAGGGCTGATGAGTTGTCTGACCACTATCTTTACCAGTCTGCTCGTTAGCCAAGCTGCCCATACCGTGGATGGATTGCAGCATAAATCAAGCTCTTGACTCTCGGCCACAATCTGCATCTGGAGCTGCACCACATGCACTTATTTGAGTCATTACTCAACAGATACCACTCTGGCACGCTCATTCTTTTAAAAAAGAATCAATCTGCTTCACATTATGCCTAAATCTAATTATATATTGACTAGCACCCGCCTCACGTTCCCCTCCGCCCCCTTCGGTTTGCCAGTAAAGTGTGGTTGGCTGCGTGTTTCTAGAGCGAGGTAATTACCGAGCGAGCTCTGCTGACAACACCTGAGGAATGCCGAGCATGCAGCGGCAGCAGGCTGTGTTCTCCCCAAAGTCCTCCCCCACCATCACCCTCCCAACCCACCTCTGCAAACCCTCCCCCATACTCAAGAACCTGGTACTAAGTTCCCCATCACCCAAGCACAGATCAACTTGACATTTTCACAGCAGCTTGGATCGGCGGAGAGCAGCAGGAGTCATGTTATCAGGGGCATATGTAGTCACTGGGGGGCCCAAGAGAAACACAGTCAAGGGGGTCCTCCACATAACAAAAACATTGTAATTTAGCATGTTGCGTGGGTTCTCTCCAGGTACTCCGGCTTCCTCCCACCTCCAAAGACATGCACCTGTGGATAAATTGATTGGCAACACTAAATTGGTCCTAGTGTGTGAATGTGAGTGTGAATGTTGTCTGTCTATCTGTGTTGGCCCTGTGATGAGGTGGCGACTTGTCCAGGGTGTACCCCGCCTTCTGCCCGAATGCAGCTGGGATAGGCTCCAGCACCCCCCGCAACCCTGAGAGGGACAAGCGGTAGAAAATGGGTGGATGGGTGTTAGAAATATAATATTAAAGGGACAACCGGTAGAAAATGGATGGATGGAATATTATTATGCACAGACAAATGGCTTTTAGGGCAGGGGTGTTCAACAGTTTCCGGGCTAAGGACCCCCAAAGTGATGGAGAGAAGAAGTGGGGATCCTCTACTTATATATTTTGCATGAAATTATGATTGTATTTTATATTCAAATGGTCCTAAAGGTACTTTGTTTTTCTGCAATACCAACGATATTCAAATAATAACACTACTGGCAAATATCTCTAATAGCCAACTGGCAACTAGTGTGCTAATTACTAGCTGGAAACTACCATGCATAAATCACCAAAAATGATTCCCGGGCGTGGTCACCGCTACTGCTTACTGCTCCCCTCACCTCCCAGGGGATGAACAAGGGGATGGGTCAGATGCAGAGGATAATTTCACCACACCTAGTGTGTGTGTGACAGTCATTGGTACTTTAACTTTAACTTTTAAAGACTGGCTGGCAACTAGTGCACTAATCGCTAACTGGCAAAATCATGCCAATCGCTAGCTGACAACTACAGCACCAATCACAGGCTGGCAACTAGCGCATTAATCGCAAGCTGGCAAGTGGTGCGCTAATTGCTAGCTGGCAACTAACATGCCAATCG
Source organism: Entelurus aequoreus (assembly GCF_033978785.1). Lineage (NCBI taxonomy): Eukaryota > Metazoa > Chordata > Actinopteri > Syngnathiformes > Syngnathidae > Entelurus > Entelurus aequoreus. The sequence continues at coordinate 28,405,805 of NC_084737.1, forward strand.
CTGGCTGACAAGTAGGGAGATAATCGCTAGCTGACAACTATAATGCTAATCGTTAGCTGACAACTACCGCACTAATGGTTAACTGGCAACTATAATGCTAATCGCTAGCTGACAACTAGCACACTCATCGGTAACTGGCAAAATCATGCCAATCGCTAGCTGACAACTACAGCACCAATCACTGGCTGGCAACTAGCGCATTAATCGCGAGCTGGCAAGTGGTGCGCTAATTGCTAGCTGGCAACTAACATGCCAATCGCTAGCTGACAAGTAGGGAGATAATCGCTAGCTGCCAACTAGTTCACTAATCGCTAGCTGACAACTATAATGCTAATTGTTAGCTGACAACTACCGCACTAATGGTTAACTGGCAACTAACATGCCAATGGCTAGCTGACAACTAGAGTGCCAATCACTGGCTGGCAACTAGCGCAATAATCGTCGATCATAATATTTTATTAGAGCGTATCAAAACACGTATTGGTATGTCAGACTTAGCCTTGTCTTGGTTTAACTCTTATCTTACTGACAGGATGCAGTGCGTCTCCCATAACAATGTGACCTCGGACTATGTCAAGGTAACGTGCGGAGTTCCCCAGGGTTCGGTTCTTGGCCCTGCACTCTTTAGTATTTACATGCTGCCGCTGGGTGACATCATACGCAAGTACGGTGTTAGCTTTCACTGTTATGCTGATGACACTCAACTCTACATGCCCCTAAAACTGACCAACACGCCGGACTGTAGTCAGCTGGAGGCGTGTCTTAATGAAATTAAACAATGGATGTCCGCTAACTTTTTGCAACTCAACGCTAAGAAAACGGAAATGCTGATTATCGGTCCTGCTAGACACCAACATCTATTTAATAATACCACCTTAACATTTGACAACCAAACAATTAAACAACGCGACTCGGTAAAGAATCTGGGTATTATCTTCGACCCAACTCTCTCGTTTGAGTCACACATTAAGAGTGTTACTAAAACGGCCTTCTTTCATCTCCGTAATATCGCTAAAATTCGTTCCATCTTGTCCACTAGCGACGCTGAGATCATTATTCATGCGTTCGTTACGTCTCGTCTCGATTACTGTAACGTATTATTTTCGGGCCTCCCTATGTCTAGCATTAAAAGATTACAGTTGGTACAAAATGCGGCTGCAAGGCTTTTGACAAAAACAAGAAAGTTTGATCATATTACGCCTATACTGGCTCACTTGCACTGGCTTCCTGTGCACTTAAGATGCGACTTTAAGGTTTTACTACTTACGTATAAAATACTACACGGTTTAGCTCCAGCCTATCTCGCTGATTGTATTGTACTATATGTCCCGACAAGAAATCTGCGTTCAAAGAACTCCGGCTTATTAGTGATTCCCAGAGCCAAAAAAAAGTCTGCGGGCTATAGAGCGTTTTCTATTCGGGCTCCAGTACTCTGGAATGCCCTCCCGGTAACAGTTAGAGATGCTACCTCAGTAGAAGCATTTAAGTCCCATCTTAAAACTCATTTGTATAATCTAGCCTTTAAATAGACCCCCCTTTTTTAGACCAGTTGATCTGCCGTTTCTTTTCTTCTCTCCTCTTCTCCCCTGTCCCTTGCGAGGGGGAGTTGCATAGGTCCGGTGGCCATGGATGAAGTGCTGGCTGTCCAGAGTCGGGACCCCGGGTGGACCACTAGCCTGTGCATCGGTTGGGGACATCTCTGCGCTGCTGACCCGTCTCCGCTCGGGATGGTTTCCTGTTGGCCCCGCTGTGGACTGGACTCCCGCTGATGTGTTGGATCCACTGTGGACTGGACTTTCACAATGTTATGTCAGACCCACTCGACATCCATTGCTTTCGGTCTCCCCTAGAGGGGGGGGGGTTACCCACATATGCGGTCCTCTCCAAGGTTTCTCATAGTCATTCACCGACGTCCCACTGGGGTGAGTTTTTCCTTGCCCGTATGTGGGCTCTGTACCGAGGATGTCGTTGTGGCTTGTACAGCCCTTTGAGACACTTGTGATTTAGGGCTATATAAATAAACATTGATTGATTGATTGATTGATTGATAGCTGGCAAGTGGTGCGCTAATTGCTAGCTGGCAACTAACGTGACAATTGCTAGCTGACAAGTAGGGAGATCATCGCTGGCTGACAACCAGAGCGCTAATTGTTAGCTGGCAACCTGAGAGCTAATTGTAAGCTATCTTAAATGCTAACATGAATATAATAATATAATTGGTTTTTTCATGTTATATGTTATTATTTATTCACATTCAACTATGTGACAGTGTATGTCCATGTTCATTTTTATGTGTATTAAAAGACATTTACATTTGTGGTGAAATTGCGGACGAACATATTAAAAAATGTATTTAAAAAAATCTATCAAATATTTCACGGCCCCCCCTGCAGTACCTTTGTGGACCCCTTGGGGGTCACAGACCCCCTGTTGAAGACCACTCTTTTAGAGTGAGAAATAACTACTATTTGCTCACAAGTTTCAGCTGTCACTTTCAGCCTTTTCTTCGATGCTTCCTGGTGTGACGTCACAGGTCTGAATTAGACAGCTGGCCATGTTTAGCCTCCCAAATCTCCTACTCTAATAAATCTATTTGTCTGCACATAAGAATATTTGTCTAATATTGTTAGGAGGATCTTTGTACATGCACTATTGAAGATTGTCGGGACGTGTTGCTGTCAGACACAAAGCTCGCCATGCCATCATGCACCTCTGGCCGGCCGAATGCCACCTTTTTTTTTTTTGCAAAGTAAATTATCCTTCTGCTTGTTTACATATGGAAACTTTTTCACAACTTATATTTCCACTATTTAGTCAAGTTTGATGTATTCTTGGTACTATGCGCCAGAGCTGAGTAGGTCTCAAACTGTGATGTAGCCTTTTTTTAATGTGGAAAAGGTCACAAATGAGATCTTTTTTTTTGTTCAGTCAAATGAAAGAGTATATTCCTATTTTAAATATATTAAAACTTTGGAATATTCACATATATTCGTGCAAGAGCACATCCATGTTATGTTAGTGACACTTATAGTGACCAGTCAGTATATACAGTTTTTTTCGATCGTCGACTATGGGCAAAAACTAACAAATCAGATTCGACCATTAAAATCCTTAGTCGAAGACAGCCCCAGAAACTACCATGCCCGCCACGCAATGAGTATCACTGATATCAACGATTTTACTGTAACTCATAGGAAGTTATTAATCAGTATGTGATAAAACGTGAGCCATTTTTCTGAGATCATTCTTTTGTTAGAGCAGTTAGACCGAATGTGACTCTTAGCGCTACTATTGTGAAGACCAGAAGTGTGTGACTGGTGGAAAAAAAAGATATCTCGATAGTGGCCGTATTTGAACAAGACAAGTCCCTCTGGAGTTCCGACCTGCTGAGCTTGCACTACATATTACCATACTCTCGGGTACAATAGTTAACAATAGTTTACCTTTTGGAGCACTTTAATACTCACATATTTGTGATAAAAGCTTGCTGTGTTGATCACATACATTCTGTGTCACTGAGAACATGTTGACATGTTGGGTATAATAAAAACGGTTGTCTTCTCACCTTCTTGAGGTGAAAGATCTGGTTAACTGGTGCAGAACCAACAACCTGGTCCTGAACGTCGACAAGACCAAAGAGATCATCGTCGACTTCAGGAGGCACCTGTCCAGCCATGCTCCACTCTTCATCAACGGCAGAGCAGTGGAGATCGTGAGCAGCACCAAGTTCCTGGGGGTGCAGGTAACTGACAATATGACCGGGTCCCTACACACCGGAGCCCTTGTAAAAAGAGCTCAACAGCGCATGCACTTTTTGCGTCGGATGAAAAGAGCACAGCCCCCTCCCCCCATTCTCACCACATTCTACAGAGGCACTATAGAGAGCCTGCTGACCAACAGCATCTCTGTCTGGACTGGAGCCTGCAGTGCCTCAGACTGGAAGTCTCTGCAGAGAGTGGTGAGGACAGTGGAAAAGATCATCAGGACTCCTCTTCCTCCTATCCAGGAGATCGCAAAAAGACGCTGCCTGACCAGGGCTCAGAAAATCTGCAGAGACTCATCCCACCCCCACCAAGGACTGTTTTCACTGCTGGACTCTAGAAAGAGGTTCCGCAGCCTCAGTAGCAGAACCTCCAGGTTCTGTAACAGCTTCTTCCCTCAGGCCATAAGACTCTTGAATGCATCATAATAATCCCCTCAATTCCCCCCAAAAACGGATTAACTCACTGGAATATAAAAACAATATAACACAAAAGTGCAATATACATATCTGTACAGTAATCTATATCTACACCTACTCAATGGCCTAGTGGTTAGAGTGTCCGCCCTGAGATCAGTAGGTTGTGAGTTCAAAACCCCCGGCCGAGTCATACCAAAGACGATAAAAATGGGACCCGTTACCTCCCTGCTTGGCACTCAGCATAAAGGGTTGGAATTGGGGGTTAAATCACCAAAAATGATTCCCGGGCACGGCCACCGCTGCTGCTCACTGCTCCCCTCACCTCCCAGGGGGTGATCAAGGGTGATGGGTCAAATGCAGAGAATAATTTCGCCACACCTAGTGTGTGTGTGACAATCATTGGTACTTTATTTATTTATATCTGCACCTTATTGCTCTTTTATCCTGCACTACAACGAGCTAATGCAACACAATTTCGTTCTTATCTGTACTGTAAAGTTCAAATTTGAATGACAATAAAAAGGAAGTTTAAGTCTTCTCTTCTCCACTCCACTTGGGTAACTCCGCTTCATCTTTATAAAAACTTCCCATAAATCGCTCCAACAAGTCTGTCTTTATTTTAATCAAGTCCAACGATCATGACAGATGAAGTGTTTTCAAATGGACACTGTGGCTGGCATGGCGGCCGACCAAAAACTTGACGGTTTCCGGTCCGAATCCAGCTTTCGCCATACTTGTCAATGCCGTTGTGTCCTTGAGCAAGACACTTTACCCACCTTTCTCCCAGTAATGCTCCCAATAATGGGTTCATCAATGTAAAAGCACTTTGAGTCATCTCAGGGCATTCAATCGATCGCAACTGGACTATTTGGTTTGTTGTAGGAGACGTTTCGCCTCTCATCTGAGTCAGCTTCATCAGTTCATGCTCATAGACTTAGATTGGTCAGCGGCTGGTGCCAAAACTCCAAATATTTATACTTCAAAACCAAGAGGGTGTGCCTGGGCAAGGATAGTTTTGCCCTATTGTAGTAAGAAAAACAACTGTTTTAATGCAAACAAGCAATCCTACTGTCAAAGTCGTTGAAGTTTAATTTCCCCTCGTTAGCATTGAGGTATTGTGTGGCAGAACGATCGCTGTGGATCGACTACTACCAGTCCAAAATAGAGAAAAAATGCTGTGTAAATGTAATTTTCTAATTTTCCCAAATCAAAACAAACAAAAAAATAAATAACATAGAAGAAAACCTCATTAATCGTTTTCTATGAGATGTTTCGGGGCCCCCGGAAATCTCGGGGCCTCAGTCGACTGCCTATGCGTGTTATGTTGATGCTGTTTGACCACATCTTGATCTTGAGTTGAACAATACTTTGACTCTATAGCACCTTGCACAGGTCTTAGGCCCTCTATAGATGTGTTGTTTATTTTTAAATCTTGGTGTATTTTAGTATACAATCACACATGCGCACGTTTGTTTGTTACTTGGATATAGCATTAAGTCAAATTTTTCCAACTTTTAAATAGTCTATAGCACAATATTGTTAAGTAGCCTCACTAAAACCTAAATGCAATTGAACTATGAAAGTATGTAAGGTTTTGCAATGTCAACTGCAGTAAAAAGGGTTAAGTGCTGCTATTCACTGCTAGTAAATTCTCTACATATATGTGTTGGCTCGCTCAGGCCTTCTGTAGACTGTGAACCCCTTCCCAAAATGTCCTTAAGCTGTTGCGGAGCTCTAGGCCCATCTGGCTAAATGCTTGTATCAAAACATAGCATAGATTGAAACAGGGCGAGAGTAACAGGGGTGAGTGAACACGTTTGAGTGACCTCATTGCGGTCTGCAAATGGTGCTGTTGAAAAAGTGTCAATATTCGTCTGTGGAGAATAATTGCCCTGCAGAATAATATTGTTTTTATGCAAATGCATTGCATCAAGTTTTGACATTGAGGATGCATTGAGGATGCATGCAATGGTAGAGGACGACAGAGAGAGAGAGAGACAGAGATGATCAATTCTGCTGAGCCTCGCCCGTCTTTCTAGACGGTCATGATGAAATCTAGATGGAATCCCTGTGCGTGTAGATGAACATGCAGGACTGTCCTTCCACTTCTCTTTGCAAAGGTTCAGAGTTGCAGATGCATAATGCAAATGTAAAAAAGAATGCTGTGGATGGCTGAATGAACAGTTGCATGTGTTTATTCACTGGAGGGCTTATCAGTCATGGTACGCAAGACAAGGCAAAAGGGTCATAGGAGTTAGTTGCCAAGCAACTTACGCTCATACTATACACACGTCTTTTTATATACAATACAGCCATGTGATCTGAGATGAGCATGTATTTATTTCCAAGTAGATTGAAAGGTAATTGTGGAAATTTGTAAATAGTCAATTTAACTCTGATAGCATCCATGATAAGAAATTATAAGGCCAGGATGATATACAACACCATGACAGCACTGATTTAATGGTTCATCTTGATATATCATCCTCACATGACTTCACTCGCACACAGTTACGACTATGGCACCAGTGTCAAGGCCGGTTTTAGATTAAAAAATATTTACAGCCTGGATCCCTCCATGATCACATTGTGTGTGTGTTTTTTTATATGTATATTTTTCATTGGAAGTTTTTCAGTGTCATCACCCAGTTTATTATGCTTCCACTACTTTAAAAAATGCATTTTTAAAATGCTGTTGCTTCCTTTGGCCGTCAGGGTCTCAGTCTAAAGAATGATAAATAATACATTCTCTGCACCTGCTTCTTGGCCTTCAAGAAAAAGGTTTGGGAATGTTTTTTAATTGTGACAAGCAGATAAGCTCTTTAAGTGCATGCCATTTTTTTTTTAATAAAATTAAAAAATATTATACATGTATTTAAAGACAAATATCTGTGTTATTAGATATTAGTCCGCTAGTACCTCAACTTAAAAGCTTGAATTGGTTCTGTGACGGAGCTCTTTACTCAAATCACATGTATCTCAAGTCAAAGTCTTACATTGAAACTAATTGAAATCTATATAATTAGTGCTTGGACCCCCAAAACAGCACAATTTTACATGAAACATGCCTTCTGAAAAAAGAAAAAAAAGTTATATAGGAAATATTGTATAAAAAGAATACTATAAAATGTACTACAAACAACTACAGTACTTCTGTAATTTGATGTAATAATAATGTACAACATTTGCCTTGAAGAGTGGAGTTCTACGCTATCTCCTTCCAGTTGCTGTTCCGTCAAACACATCAGCAGCAGCTTTTCCCTATTTTCAAAGAGAAATGTCCGCCATTTAGTGATTATTTTACCATTCATAGCTGGCCCTAGACTAATTTTGCTTCAGTATGCAGTGATACGCTCAAATTACTTCGCCAAGTTGGCGACACTCACACACACACACTTTTGTGACTGCTTGCATTTGTTTACTTACTAAATGCATGAGGCAAGACAGAAACATTCAATGTACCACATCTATTCGTCTATTCCAAATGTATTCATTTCCACAATATTAGTTGTTTTGGAAGGACATAAGTTACATAGTATGGTGAAGTATTCTGTTTTCAAGCACTGAAATCAGTGGCTTTTTCCACAAAAACTACAAAGTGTGTGCCTTGTTTGTAATATTTTTTGGATTATACATGGTGCAAAAGTGACTATAACAGCAGTAAAATTGTAACATTTAATGTGGGGTATAATAAACAAGCACAAACTTGAGTTAGAATGGCTCTCAAATGGTTTTGAGGTACAAAAGGTTTCCAAAAACATAAATGTAAAACAGTGTTCCTCAAAGTGTATCTCAAAGTCTATCCCCCAGTCGACTCAACACACCCTAATGGTTATATTTATTTACCAAACACGACCCACCACTGGCCAGCCTAAGGGGTTTAATGACCTTTTTGCAATTCAGATGTGCAGTTTATGATCTCATGGCAAAGTAATATATACCGTATATGCTGTCAGTGGCTGAAGAATGAGTCAGTTACAGTAAAAGAAGCAAAACCATTTCGGATCTACGTATGTGCATGAATCATAAGGAAATTGGATTTTCCACACGTGTTGACAATAATATGAGACTCAAAAAAGCTCCATATTGGGCTAAACGCTGTTTAGTTGGTCAGTACAGGCAGCAGCATAGCTCTCATTAGGATGCAACAGTCTCTTGCAATAAGTGAGAATACTATTATAGTAGGATTTTTTTTTTATTTTTTTTATTGACTCTGTGATCCTTTGCCTTGGAAAAATGTGAAAACAATGGTGTTAGTGTTGGAAGTAATGGGTTTCAGTAACTAAGTTGATTGTTTTTCTTTTTTGCTGAAATGCAAAATACATGTACAACAAAGGTGTTGCAATCACAGTAATGCAAGTAACAATGCATTTGAACCTTGTGGTGACCAAACAAAAACTAATTTCATGAACTAAACCCACATACATTAGTCTTCCAGCTGTGACTTGTGTTTCTGTTTAAATGTATCATTGGCTGATCTTTCTTAACTGTTCATGCACCTTTGGATGACATGACATCCAGCATGGGCAGCACGGTGGAACAGGGGTTAGTGCGTCTGCCTCACAATACGAAGGTCCTGAGTTCAATCCCGGGCTCGGGATCTTTCTGTGCGGAGTTTGCATGTTATCCCCGTGACTGCGTGGGTTCCCTCTGGGTACCCCGGCTTCCTCCCACCTGCAAAGACATGCACCCGGGGATAGGTTGATTGGCAACACTAAAATTGGCCCTAGTGTGTGAATGTGAGTGTGTATGTTGTCTGTCTATCTGTGTTGGCCCTGCGATGAGGTGGCGAATTGTCCAGGGTGTACCCCGCCTTCCGCCCGATTGTAGCTGAGATAGGCTCCAGCGCCCACCGCGATCCCGAAGGGAATAAGCGGTAGAAAATGGATGGATAGACTAGCTTGCACATGTACCTTCCTCTTTTGCCATTTTTAATACAAACAAGCAAATAGTTCTAACTTATATCGATATGGAAGCACTAAAAACTAACTCCAAATAAAATATTGCTTTGAACCCCAATTTAGCCCTGACTCGCTCAATACTAATTTATATTGAATTTTCCATATACATGCTACTTATTAGCATCAAAGATTTAACATGACGATTTCAACACCTACGAATTTAGTAATGAAAACTACAACTCAAATGCACGTTACAATTAAACAGCAAGTGAGTAGTAAGTACAATACTTACAGTATAAACACGTTGTAGGACGCAACATAAGACTAGACTGGCACATTCAGCTCCATAGCAAAGACCACATCTTAGCTAGGCAACAACAAACGTAGTCTATACATTACTGCCATTTAATGTCTTGGAATTGCAACTGTATGTAAAGTCCACTATATATCGTAATTTCCGGGTTTTAGGATCCACCTATTCATAAGCCGCATTTACCTCATTTTTAGACAAATTTTATTTTGTACATGTATTGGCCACACACACAAGGCACAGTTGTAAACTTTGAAACATGAACAATTTTTAAAAAATGCATGTGTTCATTCATAAATTTAACAAAAGACAGTGTCTGTAACACTACACACAGGAACATACTGGAGAGCGCTGTCTTGTCCTCCTCTGGGCTTTCGAGGCCTCTTAGTGGTAGTGGATTTCCATTCCGTGCGGCGGCTCTTTGCTTTTTCGATGGTCAGGTCAATTGTCTTTCGCGTCGTGTGCATATTTTGGAGTGTTGTGGCCATGATAAGGGTGAGTCCATAACGTGCTAAATGGCTGACTGAATGATTGTGTGAGTGTGTTTTATTTAATGTGAATAATTTCATTGGTCCACTATTACCCGTTTGACAATTTCATTGGTATTATGTAACCAAGATACATTTATTGGCGGCATGTGAGGCTTGTGAACCTGGAAAAATCCATACACAACCTGCAGCATTGTATGAAGTGCAGGGTTTAAAGCTTGGGTAAAAGTAATGGTTTATAGACCGGAAATTATAGTAATACTTGCAAATGAGACTGTAATAAGAAGAATATATATAACAATTTGACAGCACTGTTGTCATATTCAGCTCATAAAAAAGTTAGATTGTATTATTAACAGGGCTGTCAAAGTTAAGCCAACAATAACGACTTAACCAAAAGTTCCTTTAACGGCGCTATTTTGTTAAATGTGCTATTAACCCCTATGCATCCTGACTCCTTTTTTAATTATGGTCCATTCCGTAGCGTCGAAAATGTTATCTTGCTGATTGTATTGTACCATACTGTATGTCCCGGCAAGAAATCTGCGTTCTAAGAACTCTGGCTTATTAGTGATTCCCAGAGCCCAAAAAAAGTCTGCGTGCTTTAGAGCATTTTCTATTCGGGCTCCAGTACTCAGGAATGCCCTCCCGGTAACAGTTAGAGATGCTACCTCAGTAGAAGCATTTAAGTCCCATCTTAAAACTAATTTGTATACGCTAGCCTTTAAAAATAGACCCCCCTTTTAGACCAGCTGATCTGCAGTCTTTTTTCTGCTCTGCCCCCCTCTCCTGCATGGAGAGGTTATCAGGTGACCACAGATGACGCGCTAGCTGTTCAAAGTCGGGACCCACGGTGGACCACTCATCTGTGCATCAGTTGGGGACGTCTCTGCGCTGCTGACTTGTCTCCACTCAAGATGATCTCCTGACTATAGACTGGACTCTCACACTATTAACTAGATCCACTCGACGTCCATTGCACCGGTAGATCTTGATACTGAAATATCAATACCGCCAATACCAGAAATGTATACTGTTCATCGAACAGTATAAATATCTCAAGTCAAAATATAAATACTTTTGATACTTAAATTATTTGAGATAATACGTATAATTAATAGGAACACAGTGTAAAAAAGTAACTAAACTTGTGAATGAGGCAATGTGTCAATGTTGGATGCTTTTGTTGAGTGTTATTTACATGTTCTGTATTTTCATGTTAACATGTTAACCAAATTGTGAAATACTTTACATTTTTTTAGTATTTCTGCTTTTATTATTTTACTTATTTCCATTTTTCTCAGTTTGTTCTGCTGTATTAGCTTGGCTATATTGTTATTGACACTACTACATCAATATACTTCAGTTAGAATTTTTTTTTAAACTATGTCTTCTTTTATTTATGCTATGAGACAGACTATTACTTGAAATACACAACTTTTTTAAATCCAGCAGACATATATTAAGTATATTTGTACAAAGTATCGGTATGGGATCGGTATCGCCGATACCAGCCTGAATTTTACTCTGTATCAGATTGGAAAGTAAATGGTATCGCACATCCTGGTATCTAAAAATGGTGTAGCTCCTCCTCTGAATGCAAGTGCTCCTATAGCAGGACTACAAATTCTGTATTCCTACAAAATCTGGCAAGACACTGACGCACTGTGTAATTTAAAAAAAAAATTGTGATTAAAAACGTGTTTATGTACATTTTGTGAGCTGTTTAGAAAAGTATAATGTTAAAAAATATTTTATTAAAGCAAACTAATTCTCCAGTCATAGTAATAAAAACTTGAAAATGATCTGTCTACACTTATTAATGATAAAAAAAATGATATCTATCTGCAATTAATCGCAATTAATGTTTGAGTAAACTCTGAACAAACTGCCATCAATTGCGATTATATATTATAATAATTTGACAGCCATTATTAAATACTTAACAATTATTGTATTACCACACACATGTACAGAAGATTATGGTACTGTTCACATCGATTCCCAGGCACAGGAAACTGGCACCGTATTGGTTCAAATCAATGTGAATAGTACGTATCCCTAATTGTGGGTGTCAGGGACGGGTTTAATTGGATTTGTTCCTATTTCAAAAACCGCTTCGGTTTTTCAATGGATCTTTTGGAACGGATACCGAGCTATGACGGCAGTTAAAGTGATACAAAATCAATTCCTTACGATACGGTATAGTAAACGTTATCATTTTCACTTGCATCATAAAGTAATGACTATGTGGGGGGAGGGGGGAGGGCTATGTTTCCTAGGGTCTCCTTCCTGCGCACGCACCACCTAGAGCAGGGGTCGGCAACCCAAAATGTTGAAAGAGCCATATTGGACCAAAAATACAAAAACAAATCTGTCTGGAGCCGCAAAAAATTAAAAGCCATATTACATGTGTCATGAGATTTAATTAAGAGGACTTAAAGGCAACAAAATGAGCTCAAATATAGCTACAAATGAGGCATAATGATGCAATATGTACATATCGCTAGCCTATATAGCATGTTAGCATCGATTAGCTTGCAGTCATGCAGTGACCAAATATGTCTGATTAGCACTCCACACAAGTCAATAACATCAACAAAACTCACCTTTGTGCACTCACGCACAACGTTAAAAGCGTGGTGGATAAAATGCGACAGAAAAAGAAGTGGCATAAAACACGTCCTAGGAAGTCGGAGAAAGTTATACATGTATACAAACTATACGGTGAGTTCAAGGACCGCCAAAATTAGTAGGACAAAACAGCGCTCGCCAAATACTCGAATCAGTGAAGCATGTTTAATATAAACAGTGTGATTTATAAAAATTAGGGAGGTTTGTGTCATGTTTGTCCTCCTACAGAAACCATACTAAAACAAAAATATATATATTTTTTTCCCCTCATCTTTTTCCATTCTTCATACATTTTTAAAAAATCTCCAGAGAGCCACTAGGGCGGCGCTAAAGAGCCGCGTGTTGCCGACCCCCGATGTATACAAACTATACGGTGAGTTCAAGGACCGCCAAAATGAGTAGGACAAAACAGCGCTCGCCAAATACTCGAATCAGTGAAGCATGTTTAATATAAACAATGTGATTTATAACAATTAGGGAGGTTTGTGTCATGTTTGTCCTCCTACAGAAACCATACTAAAACAAAAAAATAGATTTTTTTCCCCTCATCTTTTTCCATTCTTTCCATTCTTCATACATTTTTGAAAAATCTCCAGAGAGCCACTAGGGCGGCGCTAAAGAGCCGCATGCGGCTCTAGAGCCGCGGGTTGCCGACCCCCGACCTAGAGAGATCCCATCCGTGCATGTAGAAGGAGACCCTCCGACCGCCGGCAAAAGAGGCGACTCCAATCACTCACTTTCCCCGGCTGACGTCAGCTGCCCGCCCGCCTGCCTGGACCCCCCCCCCCTCCCCTCCGCACTCGGCGCCGCGTCAAAATGCTGCTCTCTGTGCCGCCAAGGACCGGAGGAGTAAACGCGTACAACAGCTACCAGGGCAAAAGCGTCAAGAAGGTAAACTTTAGTTGCTCTCGAACATTCGATAAGAAGGATAATAAATCATCTCTCGAAGCGCTTGTTTGTTCCGAGCTCGGCGCCAGTTCGGGGCCGCTTTAAGCTGCAGTGTCCTTGAGAGAAGTGGACCACAGGCGAGCGGTGAAATTCTCACGCTGCTTCTCTTCATAATTTTATTGAATTATTATTAATATTGGTTTACGAACTAACATGGAGCTGTTTGGTTCTGCTTGGTTGTGGTCGCTTTTTCCCCCTTCATTTACTTGTGGAGCTCAACGGCAATCCCACAAGGATCATCTTCCATTTATATTCAATACATTGGAAACATTTCACTTGGGGGATGTTTTCATTGAATTTATCGCAAGTTGGCAAAGTTTTTTCTCTGCTCTTTTGCGCCTAGCGTCATATGCCCCACCCCTTCAATTCCACTAATAATGACCCAGAGAGAGAGAGAGAGCTCTTTAAGAGACTAAACTTGTAAACATTAGTCGTTTTCAATAATGTAATATATGGGCATGCTTGATTGCAGTGCAACTCGATGAGAGATGGAACACAATCGATTGCTCAAATTCATGGTTGACATTGTAATCTATATTCAAAGGTTGCATTTTTACTGGATCTCCTTCCATTGTGGTATGTTTGGACTTGAAGAAGGCATATATGTATATGATTGGTAGATCCGTTTAATATGTGCATACACTCTTAAGGCTTTTGAACAATGCTGACCCAGTCTGTTATATTTCCATTCCTGCCTCACGGCTGGCTAAGATACAGATTGCTCACATTTAATGGCTCGGAATTCCAGGAATCCTGGATTTGTGTTTTATTTCAAAAGTGAGGTTCTGCAAACGTCGTCTTTGAATGAAGACATGCACCACTTCGTGTTGACACATTTGACATTGTCGAAACGCCAAAGTGGCACAGAGGCAGGCCTTGTAAAGCCAGCTTCAAGTGCTAACTCCTGGTTTGTATCTTTGACTGCGACGAGAGGGTGGAGACGAGAAAAGGATTAAAAGATTTCTCCCCCTTTTCCTCTGCTTTCTATTAATGTCCTCTCTCTCTCCCTCTGTGCCTTTCGCATACGCTGATTTCTTCGAAGTCCAGTCCACAACTGTAGTCAAGTTCACACATGTTCTGTTCTCTTCAGTATGCAGGAATACTGTTTAAAAGAGAACTATTGGAGCTACTTGGCTGTTTTTGATACAACTGGAGTCACTAACATTTGAAACACTGGAAGCCAAGTTTTTGATGTTCAAAACCGATCAAAAGATTAAGTCGCTTGCAGAATGATCTTCTTCATCATGCCTTTAAAGCTTTTTTTGGCTAAAGAGGTAGGACTTTTGTTCATTGTGGAATGAAACAGCAGACAAGCGCTGAATGCATTGTTATGAACTGTTTGAAATATTGTTCTACTGACACTAAAACGTGATCAATTCTGCTTGTCATTGCTAATGTAGTTCAACAAACCAGGGCTGCAACAATTAATCGATTGAAATAATACGAAAAAAGCTTCAATTTTAATTCTGTTGGTTCGATTAATTGTTTGAGTGCAACTAATAAAACATTCTAAAATCTAGAACGCACAGCCTACCTGGAACTTTAAATATGCGGCCCCTGCAAAGAGCGCACATGAACATGGTGGTGTGTGGGTGTCATGATCTGTGTGGCTGTGAAAAACAAAGATTATTTAAATAAAATATTTATTAGAATAATTTTGATGTTGATAATGTAAATTTATTTGAAAAAAGAATGAAGGTTACTGCATGGTTTATCCAAATAATTTTCCCTCAAAATTGCATTGAGCCTATTAAGTGTGTTTTTTTCAATTGCTCGATAAATACTCAATAACTAAAATAATTGATAGCTGCATCCCTATAACAAACTATTACCATGTTTGACAGTTCTTCCCAATATATTTTACTGTTACTTACTACAGGGGTTCTTAACTTTATTGACTTTGGGGCTCAACTTTTCCACTACAGAGGGGCTGAGGCCCACTCAAATATTAACACTGAATTAGTAATCTTACTCTTGATTTTAATCACTTTCAATAATTATATCTAACCTACTTACAGTTTACAACCTTGTCAAATGATATGAAACCATGTGTTAATCACAAATATTGTTATTTAATTAACACATAAACCTTAGCCTTAGGTCAGGCTGATTAGGAAAAAAAAATACTAACCAAATGTACTGCATAAAAAGGGATTCATAAATAACTAACGAAAAATACATTTACATACATCATTGTTGTGCTGAAATACAGAAACTAAATAATAATGAATATGTTCATTAATTGAACTGTCATAATTTTTGCGCTTAAGAAACTAGATTGGTTGTCAGTTCTCTGTGAAGCGTTTTGAGTGTCTAGAAAAAAATATAAATCTAATCCATTATAATTATTTTTCTCGTATGACCTAAGCGCCAGACTTACGGCGCTGACGGCCCAACAAGTCCTTTGGTTAAAAAACATTGAGTTAGTACAATGTAGAGATCTACACTACCGTTCAAAAGTTTGGGGTCACCCAAACAATTTTGTGGAATAGCCTTCATTTCTAAGAACAAGAATAGACTGTCAAGTTTCAGATGAAAGTTCTCTTTTTCTGGCCATTTTGAGCGTTTAATTGACCCCACAAATGTGATGCTCCAGAAACTCAATCTACTCAAAGGAAGGTACGTTTTGTAGCTTCTGTAACGAGCTAAACTGTTTCAGATGTGTGAACATGATTGCACAAGGGTTTTCTAATCATCAATTAGCCTTCTGAGCCAATGAGCAAACACATTGTACCATTAGAACACTGGAGTGATACTTGCTGGAAATGGGCCTCTATACACCTATGTAGATATTGCACCTAAAACCAGACATTTGCAGTTACAATAGTCATTTACCACATTAGCAATGCATAGAGTGTATTTCTTTAAAGTTAAGACTAGTTTAAAGTTATCTTCATTGAAAAGTACAGTGCTTTTCCTTAAAAAATAAGGACATTTCAATGTGACCCCAAACTTTTGAACGGTGGTGTATATCTAAAATATTGCCCCAATGAAAATAATATTCAGTTTTTTTGACCCTCTTGTTCATGGTTACTATGGTTCTTAGAATTGAGGATAATAACTACAGGTGGACCTCGTTTTACGACGTTTCGTAGTAAAAAATGCACTCCTATGAATTATTAATACTGCACAAAAAAAAATAGAACTAGTTACAATATGTACACTACCGTTCAAAAGTTTGGGGTCACATTGAAATGTCCTTATTTTTTAAGGAAAAGCACTGTACTTTTCAATGAAGATAACTTTAAACTAGTCTTAACTAATCAAGATGGCTGCGCTTCAGAGCAGCGGCTTCGTGCGAGCGCTCCTGGAAGTGAGGGCAAAAATACCCCTCAATTCAGTCAATTTCATGGCTGGCTCACAGCGTGTTCACTCCGTGATCACTTACGACCGACTTACAATTCTGGATGTGGAGAGATCGGGCCATTTTGGGCTGATAGATGCGTGTACGATGGACCTGCTCGCTAGCTTGGGAATTCTTCGCGAGCTACATCCAGCAGTGGCCTTTGAAGCAGCGGCGTCGACTACCAGCGGAGACGGTCAGCGAAAGAGACGTAAGCGGTGCGCTCGGAAGCAGAAGCGGGGGTGTCGGGCGGGGCTAACAACAAAGCTAAATGCTTTGTTGTTAGCGGGGCTAACGAAAAAGCTAAATGCTAATCCACAAAGAAGCGCTAATAAGGAGTCTGTTAAGCTAGAACTAGCCAGCGCCAGGCTGGATAATCCCTGCACACATAGCAATTCTTCTAGAATAATATACAACTCACATAATGTTTTTTCTGCGTCAGAGGTGGACATGCATTTTACTGAGGTGGCAAACAATCTAAAAATTCCTGTCATATCAATTCCTAGATATGGTCGAAATTATTTAAAGTGCACTATGCATAATAAACGTAACATTATTAATATTGCTACTACGGATACTTTCAACAAAAACTCCTCAAAACAGCCCACTACCTATAATATGGGCTTTTTAAACATAAGGTCATTGTCTTCCAAAACGTTATTAGTTAATGAAGTCATCAGAGACAACAATCTTGATGTCGTTGGTTTAGCCGAGACCTGGCTCAAACCAGACGAATTTTTTGCGCTGGGTGAGGCGTCTCCTCCTGGCTATGCGGGAACGCATATTGCCCGCCCCATTAAAAGGGGTGGGGGTGTTGCACTAATATACAACAAAAACTTTAGCCTTACCTCGGACCTAAATAATAAATATAACTCGTTTGAGGTGCTCACTATGAGGTTTGTCACACCGCTGCCTCTCCACCTGGCTGTCATCTACCGCCCCCCTGGGCCCTATTCGGACTTTATCAATGAATTTTCAGAGTTCGTTGCTGATCTAGTGACGCACGCCGACAATATAATCATAATGGGAGACTTTAACATCCATATGAATACCCCATCGGACCCTCCATGCGTGGCGCTCCAGACTATAATTGATAGCTGTGGTCTTACACAAATAATAAATGAACCCACGCATCGCAACGGTAATACGATAGATCTAGTGCTTGTCAGGGGTGTCACCACCTCTAAAGTTACGATACTCCCGTACACTAAAGTAATGTCCGATCATTACCTTATAAAATTCGAAGTTCGGACTCATTGTCAACAAACTAATAATAATAATAATAACTACTATAGCAGCCGCAACATTAATACTGCCACAACGACGACTCTTACTGACCTACTGCCTTCAGTAATGGCACCTTTCCCAAATTATGTGGGCTCTATTGATAACCTCACTAACAACTTTAACGACGCCCTGCGCGACACCATTGATATTGTAGCACCGCTAAAGCTAAAAAGGGCCCCTAAAAGGCGTACCCCATGGTTTACAGAAGAAACTAAAGCCCAGAAATTATCATGTAGAAAGCTGGAACGCAAATGGCGTGCGACTAAACTTGAGGTTTTCCATCAAGCATGGAGTGATAGTTTAATAACTTATAAACGCATGCTTACCTCAGCTAAAGCTAAATATTACTCAAATCTCATCCACCTCAACAAAAATGATCCTAAATTTTTGTTTAGTACAGTAGCATCGCTAACCCAACAAGGGACTCCTCCCAGTAGCTCCACCCACTCAGCAGATGACTTTATGAATTTCTTTAATAAGAAAATTGAACTCATCAGAAAAGAGATTAAAGACAATGCATCCCAGCCACAACTGGGTTCTATTAACACAAATATGACTGTATATACGACGGACATTGCCCTCCAAAATAGTTTCTCTCTCTTTGATGAAATAACATTGGAGGAATTGTTAAAATGTGTAAATGGGACAAAACAAACAACATGTTTACTTGACCCAATTCCTGGGAAACTTATCAAGGAGCTTTTTGTTTTATTAGGTCCATCAGTGTTAAATATTATAAACCTATCACTTTCCTCTGGTACTGTTCCTCTAGCATTCAAAAAAGCGGTTATTCATCCTCTACTCAAAAGACCTAACCTCGATCCTGACCTCATGGTGAACTACCGGCCGGTGTCCCACCTACCGTTTATCTCGAAAATTCTCGAAAAAATTGTCGCACAGCAGCTAAATGAACACTTAGTGACTAACAATCTCTGTGAACCTTTTCAATCCGGTTTCAGGGCAAATCACTCTACGGAGACAGCCCTCGCAAAAATGACTAATGATCTATTGCTGACGATGGATTCTGATGCTTCATCTATGTTGCTGCTTCTTGATCTTAGCGCCGCTTTCGATACTGTTGATCATAATATTTTATTAGAGCGTATCAAAACGCGTATTGGTATGTCAGACTTAGCCTTGTCTTGGTTTAACTCTTATCTTACTGACAGGATGCAGTGTGTCTCCCATAACAATGTGACCTCGGACTATGTTAAGGTAACGTGCGGAGTTCCCCAGGGTTCAGTTCTTGGCCCTGCACTCTTTAGTATTTACATGCTGCCGCTAGGTGACATTATACGCAAATACGGTGTTAGCTTTCACTGTTATGCTGATGACACCCAACTCTACATGCCCCTAAAGCTGACCAACACGCCGGATTGTAGTCAGCTGGAGGCGTGTCTTAATGAAATTAAACAATGGATGTCCGCTAACTTTTTGCAACTCAACGCTAAGAAAACGGAAATGCTGATTATCGGTCCTGCTCAACACCAACATCTATTTAATAATACCACCTTAACATTTGACAACCAAACAATTAAACAAGGCGACTTGGTAAAGAATCTGGGTATTATCTTCGACCCAACTCTCTCGTTTGAGTCACACATTAAGAGTGTTACTAAAACGGCCTTCTTTCATCTCCGTAATATCGCTAAAATTCGTTCCATTTTGTCCACAAGCGATGCTGAGATCATTATCCATGCGTTCGTTACATCTCGTCTCGATTACTGTAACGTATTATTTTCGGGCCTCCCTATGTCTAGCATTAAAAGATTACAGTTGGTACAAAATGCGGCTGCTAGACTTTTGACAAAAACAAGAAAGTTTGATCATATTACGCCTATACTGGCTCACTTGCACTGGCTTCCTGTGCACCTAAGATGCGACTTTAAGGTTTTACTACTTACGTATAAAATACTACACGGTCAAGCTCCTGCCTATCTTGACGATTGTATTGTACCATATGTCCCGGCAAGAAATCTGCGTTCAAAGAACTCCGGCTTATTAGTGATTCCCAGAGCCCAAAAAAAGTCTGCGGGCTATAGAGCGTTTTCTATTCGGGCTCCAATACTATGGAATGCCCTCCCGGTAAAAGTTAGAGATGCTACCTCAGTAGAAGCATTTAAGTCTCATCTTAAAACTCATTTGTATACTCTAGCCTTTAAATAGACTCCCTTTTTAGACCAGTTGATCTGCCGTTTCTTTTCTTTTCTTTTCTACTCTGCTCCGGGGTGGACCGCTAGCCTGTCCATCAGATGGGGACATCTCTACGCTGCTGACCCGTCTCCACTCGGGATGGTTCCCGCTGGCCCCACCATGGACTGGACTTTCGCTGATGTGTTGGACTTTCACAATATTATATCAGACCCACTCGACACCGAGGATGTCGTTGTGGCTTGTACAGCCCTTTGAGACACTAGTGATTTAGGGCTATATAAATAAACATTGATTGATTGATTGATTGAACTTTAAAGAAAATCACTCTATACATTGCTAATGTGGTAAATGACTATTCTAGCTGCAAATGTCTGGTTTTTGGTGCAATATCTACATAGTTGTATAGAGGCCCATTTCCAGTGTTCTAATGGTACAATGTGTTTGCTCATTGGCTCAGAAGGCTAATTGATGATTAGAAAACCCTTGTGCAATCATGTTCACACATCTGAAAACAGTTTAGCTCGTTACAGAAGCTACAAAACTGACCTTCCTTTGAGCAGATTGAGTTTCTGGAGCATCACATTTGTGGGGTCAATTAAACGCTCAAAATGGCCAGAAAAAGAGAACTTTCATCTGAAACTCGACAGTCTATTCTTGTTCTTAGAAATGAAGGCTATTCCACAAAATTGTTTGGGTGACCCCAAACTTTTGAACGGTAGTGTATATAGTACATCATAAAAATGGATATAGTACAATATAAATATCTATTGTTTATATCGTAATTTTAACGTCTGGTAATGTAACTGCAGAAACACTGTTACTTAGCAGGAGCGTTTTTACGTTACTTAAAAAAAAATTCTTGCAGAGACGGAAAGCACAATGGAGGCTAAGCCAACAAATTAACTTCAATTCACTTACGATTTGGGTGCTATGATTCGATTATTAAACAATAATAACCAATATCAATGCATCTTTTTTTTCATCCGGTTAAAAAAAAAGATTACTTACGATCCCAAAATACAAAACATAAAGTTGAAAGTAAAACTGTTTGACACACACAAAACAAAAAAGAAAGGCTATAAGCACAAAAGCTAGCACTAGCTTGGTGCGCAACTCACCACATATAGGACATTTGCAAACTGAGAACTACCGGTAAATAGACAGACTAATTAGGCAACTCAATACACCTGGACTAGACACAAGAGGAAGGAGAGAGCTGATTTGAGGAAACTAAGGTCATGGCAAAGAACAGGTGCAACTCAGGATACAGACAAGCACATGGGGAACAAAACACATGACAACCATAAACAGACCAAGACAAAACATTTATAAAATATCAGACAGATCGAGCTAGCACAATTCCCACAAAAAAGCTGCTCTTATTACGGTACTCAAAGAGTGCCTTTCTTTTGTCTTTCTAAAGTGTCCTTAGACTAAATACTTACCGTATTTTTCGGACTATAAGTCGCAGTTTTTTTCATAGTTTGGCCGGGGGTGCGACTTATACTCAGGAGCGACTTATGTGTGAAATTATTAACACATTACCGTAAAATATCAAATAATATTATTTAGCTCACTCGCGTGGGTTCCCTCCGGGTACTCCGGCTTCCTCCCACCTCCAAAGATATGCACCTGGGGATAGGTTGATTTGCAACACTAAATTGGCCCTAGTGTGTGAATGTGAGTGTGAATGTTGTCTGTCTATCTGTGTTGGCCCTGCGATGAGGTGGCGACTTGTCCAGGGTGTACCCTGCCTTCCGCCCGATTGTAGCTGAGATAGGCTCCAGCGCCCCCCGCGACCCCGAAGGGAATAAGCGGTACAAAATGGATGGATGGATGGACGTAAGAGACTAGACGTATAAGATTTCATCGGATTTAGCAATTACGAGTGACAGATTGTTTGGTAAACATATAGCATGTTCTATATGTTATAGTTATTTGAATGACTCTTACCATAATATGTTACGTTAACATACCAGGCACGTTCTCAGTTGGTTATTTATGCGTCATATAACGTACACTTATTCAGCCTGTTCTTCACTATTCTTTATGTATTTTAAATTGCCTTTCAAATGTCTATTCTTGGTGTTGGGTTTTATCAAATAAATGTCCCCCAAAAATGCGACTTATACTCCAGTGCGACTTATATACGTTTTTTTCCTTTATTATGCATTTTCGGCAGGTGCGACTTCTACTCCGGTGCGACTTATACTCCGAAAAATACGGTAGTTTAAAATCTCTGTTTTCACAGATATTGGTTAAAATAACTTTTGTATTCTCTTCAAACCAAATCTGAATTGACTGAATGCGTTGATGTGTACTTTTAAAAAAACATTTTTTTTTACAAAAGGTAAAGCAATTTACAAGTTTAATACCAAACAATGATTCAGAAATAAAGGATACATACTTCAATCAAAACCCTTTGCAAGTAACTTATCTTACCCAATACCACAAGCTTTTTCTACAGAGTTTTGTAGATTTAACACTGTAGAGAACTGTCAGTTACGTGTAGTGTTGGAGTTTGTGACGTCCGACTCTTTTAAAGCCCAGTGTGTGTGTGTGTGTGTGTGTGTGTGTGTGTGTGTGTGTGTGTGTGTGCGTGTGTGTGTGTGTGTGTGTGTGTGTGTGTGTGTGTGTGTGTGTGTGTGTGTTGACGTGAGTGAGAGAGGACTATTGAGTTCAGATATAAAAGACATAAGTGTTGTTGCTGTGGTTGCTACGGCATTGTTACCAGGGCTGGGTAAAATAATCAATTCATTCGATTATGGATCGATGTCCTTTACATTTTGCAACATTAATTCACTAGGTATAATATCAATTGCATCCATGCCGCTCTGTAACATTTTGTGGGAAGCACCAACCGTGTTACATTGACTATGATAACATTAGCTGCCAAAAATAAGCCGTACAGGGCAAAACAAAAAAAAGTGAGGGATTTACCAGCATAACAATATCATACGATTCTCAGTGAACCATGAAAGTATACAGTAATAGAATCCATCACAACTTTTGTCGGCAAAGATATACGACCGCACTTGCCGGCTTCAAGCAGCTTGTGCTTAAAGTAAACCATACATTGTACTTTATCATCATGTAATGTAAACATCTGACTGAAACTGTTAATATTATTATTGATTGTATTTGTAACTCAGGGTCTTCTACTGTAAGATCACCACTGAAGAAAGGGCGGCAGCTGGACTAGGGAGGTACTTTTGTTTACATCGTTATCTCTGCACGCAGCACTGTAGTCAAGTGCGCTACAAAAACCAAGCGCACACTTCTGGTCTTCACAATATAATCGCTGTTACATCCTGTCTGACTATAGTAACAAAACAAGAGTCCCAGAAGAATAACTTACATATTTGTTATCATGCACTTGAAGAATAATGCCTTAATGCAATTTGTAATAATGTAATGTTGTGATACAAGTACACTTTCTCTTGCAATTCCAGTTTAATATGTGTTCATTGGTTATGGAAAAGAGAAAAAAGTAAGTACATTTGTATTTTGTAACAGATTTGATACATTTTCAATATTTAAGTGCAGATCAAATTGATTTAGAACCAAATTTTAATCGATTTACGCAATGCGGCATGATACCCATCCCTAGTGGTTACAACTGACGGTGGCCTGTTTTGCAGCAAAGCGATTGTTGATCGACCATCTCCTCGTCATCCTTAACGTAACGGGAGACAACTAGACACTACAATACAGCACAGTCTGTCCCTTTAAACTTCCTGCGTTTATGTTTATAAGATCTTGCTGTCATGGAAAATAATCGATTTTTGAACATTCGTTAATTAATATTAATCGTCACATGCTGCATCGGATTGCATGAAATAATCAATGTTTCGGCACACCCCTACTAGTTACATGTGCGTGACAGAAAAATAGCTAATAACAAGGTAGCTAAAAAACAGCGTCCCGAATAACAGCGTTATTTACAACAGTGGTCCCCAACCACCGGGCCGCGGACTGGTAAGATTGGTACCGGGCCGCGCAAGAAATATATATTTTTTTTTAAAATTAAATCAACATAAAAAACACAATATATACATTATATATCAATATAGATCGATACAGTCTGCAGGGATACAGTCCGCAAGCACACTTGATTGTATTTCTTTATGAAAAAAAAAAATTAAAATTCCACGGTCCGTGGGACAAATTTTCAAGCGTTGACCGGTCCCCAGCTACAAAAAGGTTGGGGACCACTGATTTACAACACAAATAAATCCAACTTTGTTTTTCACCAATTAATGCTTAATCTGTGCCCCGCAGATGTAAAGACATTATGTGGCTCCAATCTTTTCTTCTCTAAATACGCCAAGTGTCAAGTGACAGCGTCACGTTTGGTTTTTTAACCTTAACCTTTATTATGTCTCCCAAGCACGAGGTAGACTTTTCAGCTCTTATCCTGGATCTCATTAGACTGTGCAAATGGACTTTAAACTGTGGCAGATGAATTGATGTTTCCATTGGAACTAAAACTTAACTTTCTGGATTAAGATGGTCCAAATATACTTATTGTTAGTTACCGGTACACTAAAGGTTTGGCCATGGATGTGATCATGCTCTTACATCCTGTCGTACTTATGGTCTTCCAAATCACCTTTTTAGTCTCTGCATGCACATTCTTTGTCTCTGTAGGCCATTTAATGTGTAGGAATGTAAGTATGAAACACAGTGCTTGTCCCTTTACTGTTATGGGAATGGCAAGCTTGGCCTGCATTTTTACCCCTATATCATTTTATATGACAGTTTTTAGTGTGTGTGTGTGTGTGCAAAGAGAGGTCTCTTGTACTCGCTAAAAACGCCTCCAGGAATTTACGGTTGACAGCTTTATCCCTAATCTTAAAGCCAACACGCTCACCCCCAAAAAAGCTGCAAACAGCACAGGAACGGAAACACCAACATTTGTGTATTGTGACAGAATGCAAGGAATGCTTTGAGATGACAATGCAATGCCGGTGAAGATAGAGTGAAGTGATATGTGGGGGGTAGAAAACGTGGGTCAGGCTTTGGTCTCACACATACACAAATAAACAATGACTCACTCAACTCACACTCAGGACAATTTCAGTTTTACCTTACATCTCATACTCGCCTTGGTCGTCGGTTTGGATGTGACTCACTGATGTCCTTGTCTCACAAGGAGAGCACTTTTAATGAGACACTAGTGTCTGACTGCAAAGCACATGAGAGGGATTAGCACTAACAAGCAGATCCCTATTAGACAGGCGTCACTAGGCAGACGATAGATTGTATCTTGGCGGGCCTGTGCAGGTGCATCACTCCTGATAGTCAGTGTGAACGCGAGAGAAAGCACAGGAAGGAGCTGTGATTGTGGGAAAACAAACATCACATCATTGATGCTAAAGAAGCGAGAGGGAGATTGCAGTGACGGGCTGACAAAAATGGGATTTGTGATTTTCACAGGCTGGTCAAAATAAAAAAGGACCAAATTACCAATTAACAATTTTGAAAACAGAATCAAAATAGCTGGTGTTGCATCTTATGTCTGATCTGCCTGTAAGGATGTTACTACAGTGTTTCCCATAAACTGCCAAGATACCTGTGGCGGTGGGGGGCGTGGCGGTGGGCGTGGTTATGGGCGTGGTCACCATGACATCATCAAGTAATTTGCATAATTTACTACAATGATATGATTTTCTCTAAAAAGGCTCAAAAAATGTATACTTACTAATTAATAATAACAGTTTTGTTTTAAACGTCCATCCATCCATTTTACAATATAATTACAACACTTTATGTACATATTTATATACAGATTTGAACAATAAGTTATTCACTGAAATATATTTATTAATTGTGGTTCTTACAAAAAATATATCTTATAAAATATAAAAGCTAAAATGTCTCTTAAAGCTCTGCCCCTTTAATTAGTGCATACTAAATAATTTAACTTTAGCCTACTACTACAACCATATTATTTACCAGCAACATAAAGTTCTTTTTTCTCTCTTTCTATCCCCTCCTGCTCTGGCCCGGTTGCACCAAATGATAATATAAATACATTTAATAAAGTCAAATACAAATAAGGCAACAAGAGAAGTATCTTACACTTCTCTTTTGTAAAGTAAATCTGAACAGCCGATATGGGCATCTACATCAACTATATGATTTGCCTGAGAAGCTGGACAGGACCAAAAAAAAAAAAAAAAAATTAATTTGTGGCGGACGTCATTCTTTCGTGGCTGGCCGCCACAAATAAATGAATGTGTGGGAAACACTGTACTATTAACAATATGAATATGAGATACAGGGTTAGCTATACAGTATATGGCCTTTAGGAAATATCTGGCCCTTTGCTTATCCCTGCCTGGCTTGTGTTAGGTTAAACAAAATGGCAAAATAAAGTTTAGATAATTTCCCAACATGAGGTAAACTTAAGTCGACGAAAATTCTAATTATATTTCTACCATTTTAAGATATTTGATGAATAGATTGGCGCCACACCACACAAAGTTCAATTGGAATTTTAACTGGACCTACTGGCAATGCAATCAAATTCATTGCAACTTCGAGAAATTTGTTATAATCAAGTAACAGGAAGAATGTACTTTACAAACACTGAACTCAAACAAGTTCCCCCCTTATTTAATACTTCGATAGAGCATTGTGCGAAATGAAGTATTTTTCCACCATTTCCCATCATTTAAAAGTTATTGTTACAAAGGCGCATTGCGACTGTTGGCAAGACCTCAAGATGCAGAGGCGACATGCAGATGAAAGGTCCTTTTATTAGGGAAAAATCAGAAAGCACTAATGTGGCTACAGCTGTAGATCAACTTCAAAATAAGGCAAGGGAAAACCACCGAGGCACATGGTATGGTATGCATGGTATGCTCTTTATTGTCATTGCACAAGTACAACGAAAGGTAATTTTCACCACAAACCTGTCCAAGTTTAGACAAACAAACATTGTACAGTCAGACAGTAGAGGAATGGTGATGGTTCACCACTTAACGGCACCCTGTAAAAGGTGGGGGAAAAGGTACACACTGGGGAAAGATGAGTAAAAAAAGTCAATCTCAGATTGGGCTCCTATTGGTGGAGGGGGCACAGACTAGGGGCGAGAAAAAAACTTGATAGCCAATAAGCACACATAACATTTCACATAAAAACCACAAGACTTGCAACAGGAGGGGAGGGGGCAGGCATCCGTCTCGAAGCTGCCAGCCACGAGAACGCTGCTCCGTTGTCCGTCATACCACATGGGGGGAAGAGGTGGCAAAGGTTTGGGGTGTGGGTGTGGGTGTGGGTGCGGGTGTGTGTGCATATGCCCATCACATCACGAACATTCAACAACAAACCAGCCTAAGTCGTCGCTGGCAAATAAATCCTCCAGATTGGTAATCATGGACAAGCGAGCCTCCTATCTACCAACCAGAAAGAGGTGAAGAGAACTGTGCTCAGATGCAGAGGTAAAGACACTGCAAGACTAACCCAAAACAAAAAGTGAAACAAAAATAAGAGCCCTGGACAGGAAGAAATCAAAATAGAAAACCTGACTGTTATACTACATCAAAATAAAATTATCTGTTTTTCAGAAGACTTGTTTATTCTTAATTGTTGATAAAAAATATTTGGTGTAATTCAAATTACATGTGTAAAGAAGGTACAACAAACTCAAACCGATAACTTCCTGCTTCTCAAGTACAATACAAATAACTTATTAATATATGTTATTTTTTAAATCTAGATTTAACTGTAGTTTGTGCACACCAGGAGGTAAGAAAGATTTAAACAAAGGTTCATTTGACAAACTGTACCTGTAGATTTGTCCTGACAAAAGCCAGAATTTTCAAAGATGGTAAAGTCGTTCAGCGCCATTCATATAGGTAATCTCACTTCATTGGAGAGTTTTTTTGTTGTTTTTTAAATCGATAATCAGAGCTATTTTACCAACATTATCAGCTTTATTGGTACGACATCATAATTCCTCATATTTATTGTGCACCCTTACTCAACTCAATTCAGAATTTTGCACATCCTGGTACGTTCGTCACTTCTCTGTGCGCACACACCTCTACCTAAGTCATGGTACTTGTCAAACTATTTAGCTTGTTAGCTTCCTTTGTCGGCAGTGAACAAACCAAGAGCTTTATTGGAGCTGGAATTAATCGATTCGTTACAACCGTCACTTTCATTGCAAATATCGATTGTAAATCAGAGCAGAAGGCAATTGCAAAGATGGGCTATATAAGCCTTCTGAACAAGGAGCTATGCAAGTGGGTTTGAAAGGGGAGGAATCAACTGGCGTGGTATACACCCTCGCCTCAATGCAGAAACATAAAGCAGGCAAAATGTTAAGGCTTTAACAAGCAAACATTGCCCCTCACACTGTACAAACAAACATGTTTGGATCCGTGCCCAGCTTTTCTTCTTCCTTAGCTCAACAGATTTAGAATAAACTTTTAAGTTATCCCGTTATAGGGAAAATTCGACAGTTGCTGTGTAAAATGTACATACAGCCCACCCAGTTTAATCAGGCTTCTGTGGTTGTGTAAGGATTTGTTACGTTACATTCCTAAACATACTTCTGTTTACAGTTGTTTTGACACATTTTGATTGATTAAATGATGGTTTTGCTAAGCTTTTTTTCATCGCTTAATCCTTGCCCTCACTAGCCGCAAAACATGGAATTATTTTTCTGCTCTTTGTCGAGGGAAAATTGATATGAAATCAGTTGTGAAGTAAGACGGCTTTGTATTTAACAGTAGCATCCATACCTATATTTTACATAATTTGTTTTTGTCGTCCATTTGAGGAAGCTTTCATGCTCATTATTGATTTGCTTTATATTAGAAAGTGATGTTGCAGGCATTAATTGGTTACTGCTGCTTTAACCTTTAAACAACACATTTTATTGAATGAAAATAAGGTAATTGTCATGTTACTTGTCTTTATAGATTATATGCCAAAGTGTCATGAAAGTTGTTTTTTCTTCAAGACAGAAATCAACATTATCTAGATTTTATACACGAATAGTAAACATTATTTTAGTCTTCTACTTTTTAAATGCTTTTTAGTTATTTAGTTATTAATACATTAGTGATGTGTGGCTACCTCCCCCTCTGTTTGTGCGTGTGTGTGATAGTAATTATGTGTTTTCTTACTCACAGTTCCATTATTTTTGCAGTTCGGTATTTGCACAATCCTCTCTAAGTTACAGACTCGTTATACTCTCCTTTTGTATACATGGAGGAGCATCCTAATCGTTTTAATTCTGATAAATTTGAGTCATTTATCAGAATTCTTCAGCAGAGACCAATAGACAGACATAATTAGCTTGGCTGTCTGTTGACAAGCCTTTCTCTGTTAATAAGCTGCTGGTCCTTGTAGTGTCCAACAAGCCATCCCATTGTTCCCAGGGACCAGCCTTGCTGACCCTGGCTAATCAAACAGTTCCTCCTACCCCGGTCCTGACACAGAGGCAGGACCAAGGCCAAACCTTGCAGTGGTATTCTTTTATATCACTACTATTGTATCGAATGCTCAAAAGAATTGTAGTTGTGGTTATTCGTTTTATAGGTGCATGTAAAATTACTCATTTTTAATTTATCTATCTACAAACATACTTTGCAACCCCATGATGAATTGTATTAAAATATTTAAACATACTGTAACTATACCAATCAGCTCACTGCAAACATCGGAACCCTTTCAAATAATTCACAGCAAAAACTGCTTTAATATGAAAACTTGTGTAAGAACAGAATACAACTCCAGCCAATTTGAATTACATACATGTTTGTTTTTATACTTAAATTGACGTTTACTTTTTGTAAATTGCCATACGAGTCATTCCCATTAAGTTTTACAGGGTATATTTCTTCCAAAAGCTTTTGATACTCAAGGCTTCAAATTAGTTTAAAATTGACACCGTTTGCAGAACCAAGAACAAAACAATGTTGTTTTTGATCCTAAACTGGCATTACAGTAGCAAAATTTAAGGCATCTTTAACCAGAGCAACATCTGTTTCAAATGAACATACAGTATTCAATTCATGTTTTCATTACAAACATAAATAGGGCAGGTATTGCTGATAAAAGATCACTAATTTTCCCATAGCACATTAGATCCTTGATTTACATTAAAACAATGTAATCATTTAGGGAGCACACAACATCATTTCATTGTATAAACTAGGATTATGATTTATATTTAGTTATAAAGCGCCAATTCACAACAGCATTTATTCCAAGGCACATATACTGTTTGTATATGTAGCATACATACATACATACATACATACATACATAGAAGTATTTGATCAAGCATGCTGCACTCTCATGCCTTGATAAGACACCAATCACTCCATGGGCAGGGGTCCCCCGGTACCGGTCCATGACGCATTTGCTAACGGGCCGCACAGAAACATTAAATTATTTATAAATGACTGCATTTTCTCCGACTTAACTTTCGCCTGTCCCACTAAACACACCAATAAGCTTGTTTATAGATAAACAATTAAAACTCCTCATAGGAAGTTGCCATTTGTTATATTTGTTATAACTTTTTGACATGATACAATGCACATTAATGAACATATAAAATATAAATGTGATAGAGTGTAGCCAAAGGCTGACTTCCTGCTGGGGATCTCATCGCAAAGAAACAGGCCAGGGCTCCCACTAATTCAGCATTAGAGTGAGTTGTATTTTTCATGCATTTATTTTTGCTGTATTTATCTGCCACACGTGGAAAGCCGGTCCGTGAAAATAACGCCTACATTAAACTGGTCTGTGTTGCAAAAAAGGTTGGGGACCCCTGCTGTAGGGTACAATGGCACTGAGATGCAGCATCATAGTCCAGGCTTTATTAGAGTGTGAAAAATAGACATATTTATGGGCGTCTCAATTACTTGCGTTTATTTGCTATACACGGATGGTCTTGGAATGTACAGTAACCCTGCGAATAGTGGGCATACACTGATTGGCTTAATTTTTGTTCATCTGAGGTTACAATTTGCTTAAACATCTGCTCATAATGATATCTTGATTAGGGGTTGCACGACTTTGGATTTTTTAAAGTCAACTAGTCACTGATGATTGTCAAGTCAACGTCGACTAGTCATTGATGATATTTAAAAAAACATAGAAAGAGGTAATGTTTTGCCACAATGTGTATTCACTGACAACAGACAAGTCATTTACATGAATTACAAACAGTAGCAGGAATATCAACAACAAGCCTTAAATCAGCTTTAACATGAACTTAACATCATACTTGCCAACCCTCCTGAATTTTTCGGGAGACTCCCGAATTTCAATGCCTCTCCCGAAAATCTCCCGGGACAACCATTCTCCCGAATAACTATTTATTTTATTTATATATATATATATATATATATATATATATATATATATATATATATATATATATATATATATATATAAGAAATAATTGAATTTAAGTGAATTTTAGCTATAAATATACTCCCCCAAATACCCCTGCCCCCTGGCCCCCCCCCCCCCAAATCTCCCGAATTTGGAGGTTTCAAGGTTGGCAAGTATGCTTAACATACACCTTACCTTACCCTAAATTCCACTGAGTGCGCGTCCATCGCGGCCCGCCCAGGTACGACTACTAATCCAACTGCGCTTTCCACTTTATACCTTGTGTCAACTTTCACCAGCTGCACTGAATGTCTTATCGTCTCATTCTTCATGCTTTGGAGCTCTTTAAAGTAAGGATGTGCCAAACAATCAGCTACCGATCAGCATTGGCCGATTTTTTTGAAAAAGTAAGTCATCGCCATTTTATTGCCAATTACGAACACTGATCTCCTCTGGCTGACACAGTATTTATTTTTAGTTCCCCAGCTGACAATCGGCGAGCAGCTAATTATGTGTCTTCATGCACAGTTTGCAGCCACTACTTTAAGCTAATAATAATCACCTATATTATGTCAAATAAACTGCATTTTTTTGTATCAAGTAGCTTTAATGTCACTGGAGGACAAGGTTGAACATATTACACACCAAGAAAGAGAATACGGAACCAGTTTAAATATTTTGTTGATATTGTTAAACTGTCAATAGCACCACCATAAACAGATTGAAAAATGTACAATTAATACATGTGATTGGTATCGGTATTAGTATCAGCCGATCTCACTCATGGATGATTAGTATCGGATTCGGCAGCATAAAACCCTCATCGGAACATCCCTACTTAGAAGAAAATAATAAGGCTTCTATTTTTACCGAATGTCAGCGCAAAGTTGCAACAATTTTGCTTTGATAAAGGGATAGTGTGACAGGAAGTACAATACTAGCCGGTTGATTTTCAGGAAAAAAAGCTCTGTGTTTAATATTTTGTTACTTAACCATGTTAAAAATCACAAAAGTCAGGAAAAAAAAGACAAATCCAAGCTAGTCCAGCCCTCTTCTCCTTCTCCAGTTGGATTTTCTGACTGTTTAATTTATCCAACATAACAATGGTCTTGCGCAAAAGAGCTACTTTTCACGGGGACATGTAGTGTCGGCACTCCTGCTGTGCTGGGGGTACACAAATGCAAAAGGAAATGCTGTGAAGTGCCAAAATCAGTCGATGTAAAAACAAAAAAAAAGATTAGTCTACTTGTCTGTGCAACCCCTAATCTGGATCTCTCAATTTGACGAATCTATTAGTTTTTAATAAAGTTTGACTCAAATGTATGCATTCACCTAACAACTGCACACTAATTTTACTTTGATCAACTTTCATTTTGAAAGTGCAGTGAAAGATTTTGTGATTACCTAATACTGTACCTTGTATGCATATTTGCATGTTGTTACAAACTTCTTCTTGTAAACACTTGAAGGGAAGTACCATAGTGCATAAGAGAAGGACCATACACTTCCAAATATAACAGGAGCCTTAATGTGTCTTGCAGCAGACGTATGTGTCGCCCTCCAATCATCAGATGGCTCCTCCAAGCCCCAACAGCAACCACACCAGCACCATCAGCAATGGCAGCAGCAGCGGAAATAACGGCGGGGAGCAGTTGAGCAAAACCAACCTGTATATCCGTGGCCTTCACCCAGGAACCACAGACCAGGATCTGGTCAAACTCTGTCAGCCGTAAGTCACCCAATAAACTCTTTCTCAGAGCGCACGCACTATAAATCTCTCTGTGGACACACATGAAGCAGATTAAAGGGGCTAAGGATATTGGGAACAGAGAAGTGAGCGATGGCTGATGGAAAATCCTGTTTGAAGGATTACTTTCTAACAGGTGAATGATGAAGGAAATAATTTCATTCAGTTCTTCTGTGCACAGATTTTCCAACAAGTATGTTAAAGGGGTCATATTTAGATTTTTTTTCTACATTTAAAACACTTCCTTGTGGTCTACATAACATGTAATGGTGGTTCTTTGGTCAACATTTTGCATAGATTATGTTTTACAAACCCTCTTCAAGCCGCTTTCTGACTGTCTCTTTGCTCCGTTTTGTGGACGGTCTTATTTACGTGCCTCCACTTCGATTGCGTCTTCTCCCTGTCATCCATGTTTTAGTTTTTAGCGCTTCCAGATAGAGTCTACTTACAGATATAAGACAGAACTTTAGGCTAATTTTTATTAGAAATGGCAACAGCGGAGGATGCATGTGCATGTACGAGCTAGGCTTCCCCATAACAAGAGGAAAGATAAAAAGAAGGAACTTATTGACTACAACTTTGTACTATAACTGAATAAAAATGGCGGACTTGCGCAAAGCTCTGCAGGTAAACCTCTACCATATGTGGAGATATCTGCTGACGTAGCTAAGGCAAAATACGTCATTAATGTCTCAAATTCTAAACAGCTCGTTTGGAAGAAGGCAAAATTGTTTTATAAATATCTCCTCCATGCTTCCATGGTTCAATTCCACATTTTTTTTTGACTTATGGGGATCCCAAATACACTAAGGGCTTGGTGTACCTAAGCACATCTCATCTACTAAACAGATAATCTTGCGCTCACGTGTGCGTGTCAACATATTTTTACTGTCAGAAATAAAACAAAATCAGCAATCTATTCAGCAATATAATTTTATAATTGTATAGCTGCTGGATGATTTAAGGGGCTGATTAAAACAAATTGATTGTATGGGTTTTGGTGTCTGCTGGTGGTTTTTTTTTTCAACGTGCATTTTCTGGCATTTGGAACATTACAGATGCAGGAATATGCTGCAGTGGTGTAATGTACTACTGCCTTCCAGCAGAGTGTCAAATGCACTAAAAATAGTTTGTTGTCTGTAGATTGCGATTTTATATAGCAGAAAAGGTGTTACTGATTTTAGATGTGTGCTGCTAGTTCAACATCACACACAGGTTGGAGAGCGTAATAATATGAATGTGGAGGGGAAAAAGTGTAATGCCGGGAGTACAGGCAAAAACCTCTATTTAAATAGGGCGGACATGCACCTGGGGATAGGTAGATTGGCAACACTAAATTGGCCCTAGTGTGTGAATGTGAGTGTGAACAAGCTGTAGAAAATGGATTAATGGATGGATGGTCTGCACCACTTTTCAATTGCACATGCAGTCTTAGTAGATCAAACACAACACGTCACCAATAGTACATACCATATTATAGTTTGCACACACTGTTTAGCGGTTGGTATTTAGATTTTAGTAGATTAGGTCTTAAAACAGGTACCAACAGGTAAGGAAAGTTGGTTTTGCAAAATAGGACCCCTTTCAGGGCATTACATTGTATGAGTCGTTTGATACTGTCTGCTTAAGGTCTGTATAATACCCCACGATGGTCTTTAAAAATTGGTCTGACATCAAACAGCAGTATGCACCAATCAATTGGACATGTTTGTTAGACTGCCAGTGGAAGTCATTAAAACAAGTATGGCGGGGATGAATGATCCTTGCCAGCTTAATTGAGGACTGGAGCCTGGTGATGAGAACCAGCAGAGCAAAGAAAATGTGACAGAGGAGAAGAGTGAGAGAAAAGGAGGGAAAGGGGAGGGAGGGAGCTTGAGCAAGTAAGGGAGGGAGAGGCTTGCTATTTTACAGCTGTCTAAAAGATATGGCTCACATGAGGCTGCCCAACCCTACAGGAAACGGCGAGCCCAGGGGAAAGGGAAAGACAAACAAGGCAATGGCATGAAGGGGGGGGGGGGGATTTAGAAGGGGTGGAGTGAATTGTGTTCCGAGTTTGTGGGTCAGGTAGCGGTCTGTTCTGTTCTGCTCTGTTCCGTGGGGGTGGTTCTCGTATTTCTGCTTCTACACAGCCCGATAAAATCATAGCATGAAATTTGCCTTTTAGCCCTGCACATTAGGGCCGATGTGACTCTCTCACGTTGACGAGGCTGGAAAAGTATTGTGTTTCTAATAAAATGCATTCATTACTATCACTACAGTGGGTCGCAGCATGGAGATGTGTCATGTATAGCATTAGACTCACTTTCACTGCAAATGTGAGCATATACGATTAGAGGACAGATCCCCTCCCCCCACTCGTAGAGTTGGTTTTGTGCAGGATCTGTAGATCTATATGTAGGCAGATGAGAGTAGGGGATGGAGGTTCATTCTCCCTAGGTATCTTTACTGTGGCTACACTCCTCGCCCTGGTCCCTCTTTGGTTGTTGACCATGAATGGACATCAGACTCCACCCTCCCTCACACATGGCTGAGTCCCCTGCCCCTCTTATCACTTTTCATAATGTAGAGCAGCAGCATGCATTGTGTATACTAGTCTTAATGTAAAGCTCTCAACTGCTTGTGTTACTGGGTATGCACATGAACAAGACACAATGTCAGTCCACTTGCTGGGCATAGCTTGGACTACGACGCCATGAAATAGTCATGCCTTACAGGAGTTCAAATAAATAAAACAGATGTGCACAGTGCACTTAACCAGCCAGTGGACATAGACTTAAACTTAGACAAACTTTATTGATCCAAAAGCGAAATTGTTCCACACAGTAACTCATACAAAGGATGGAAAGGATAATGCAGGTATAAAGTAGACTAAAAATGTACCATAGTAGCAATATAAAATATAACATATGTAATATTTACATATTATATATACAGTATATAATATATACTGATATATTCAAGCGCACAGCAGCAGCCGGTGTTCGCGGCACATTAATGGCACCGGAAGATTGACCCACCTTTGTGTCACGTACGGCTGCCAACGCAAGAAGCTCTCCTGTGTTGAAAAATTAAATTAAGTAATCAAACAAAAATCAAAGTTTGTCGTATCGTTTTTGATAGCACTGTCATGTTTATATTAAAAAGATTGCAAACCAAATATTACATAATTCTTGCATGCAACTCTAATCTGGCTGTGTGCAGGCTCCACAAATTGTATTTATATTAGGAAATCAGAGTCACCCACCTCTTCTGAGGTTTTACATATCATTGCAGCGACTATCTTTTCAAACAAGGTTCAACACTACTTAATCTCTAGAATGTTTTGGCCACATCCATCTTTCTTTTCACCTTCTTCCTTACCCAACCATTTATTTTTTATTTCAGCCTGTGTTCAGTTCTCAGAGACCACACAGCAATGACAGGCTCACAATCCTACGCCTCTGTCATTCGCTGTAATCACGAGAAAAAAGTACTTCCTATTGAATTGTGATTGGGCAGAGCATGCAGATCCCAGGCATATGGCTACTTTAAAAATGATTTGCGTATTTATAAAGGGGGCATAGCCTTGGCGTTGTCCAGGCGTGCCCAGTCACGAAATGTCTGCGGTCAATTCCACATTGATTGCGATGTAACACAAAACTGTGCTTGGATTTGTGCATGAGCGCACTTTAATACATCTGATTTTTTTCTAGCATACAATATTTTCTCGATTTAAACATATGTCAATTTGTAAGAGGAAATCCATGCAACTCTTATTACATTAAGGGCCCCATATGTTTTTGGCCAGATCTTATGCTGTTCACTTTTGAAGTAGTTATACTATTAGAATATTTTTCACATTTAAAACACTTCTTTGTGGTCTACATAACATGTAATGGTGGTTATTTGGTAAAAATTTTCACATATATTATGTTTTACAGACCATCTTCAATCTGTTTTCTGACCGTCTCTTCAGGATGCGCCATTTTGTGGGCGGTCGTACACTATATTGCCAAAAGTATTTGGCCACTTGCCTTGACTCACATATAAACTTGAAGTGCCATCCCATTCCTAACCCATAAGGTTCAATATGACGTCGGTCCACCTTTTGCAGCTATTACAGCTTCAACTCTTCTGGGAAGGCTGTCCACAAGGTTGCGTAGTGTGTTTGTAGGAATTTTCGACCATTGTTCCAAAAGTGGTTTGGTGAGGTCACACACTGATGTTGGTCGAGAAGGCCTGGCTCTCAGTCTCCGTTCTAATTCATCCCAAAGGTGTTCTATCGGGTTCAGGTCAGGACTCTGTGAAGGCCAGTCAAGTTCATCCACACCAGACTCTGTCATCCATGTCTTTATGGGCCTTGCTTTGTGCACTGGTGCACAGTCATGTTGGAAGAGGCCCGCTCCAAACTGTTCACAAGGTTTGGAGCATGGAATTGTCCAAAATGTTTTGATATCCTGGAGCATTCAAAGTTCCTTTCACTGGAACTCCTGAAAAACAACCCCACACCATAATTCCCTCCACTTCGTGTCTGAGTTGCTGTTGTTCCCAAACTCTTCCATTTTCTTATAATAAAGCCGACAGTTGACTTTGGAATATTTCAAGAAATTTCAAGACTGGATTTGTTGGACAGGTGGCATCCTATGACAGTTCCACGCTGGAAATCACTGAGCTCTTGAGAGCGGACCATTCTTTCACAAATGTTTGTAGAAACAGTCTCCATACCTAAGTGCTTGATTTTATACACCTGTGGCCAGGCCAAGTAATTAGGACACCTGATTCTGATCACTTGGATGGGTGGCCAAATACTTTTGGCAATATAGTGTATGTACATTGCTCCACTTTGACAGTGTCTTCTCCCCGTCAGCGATGTTGTAGTTTTTTAGCACTTCCATATCGGGTCTACTGACGGATATAAGTTAGACCTATGCACTACTTTTTTATTATAAATGGCAACAACGGAGAATGCATGGGCATGTACAAGCCAGTTTGCTCCACAACAAGAGGATAGAGAAAAATAAGGAACTTATTGACTACAATGTCAGACTACAATAACGGACAACCACAAAGCTCTCTGGGTAAAACTTTGCCATACATGGAAATATCTGTGGACGTCACCAATTGGAAAAATGTCACAAATTGGGCAAAAATTGAAGGAAGGCAAGATTGTGTTTTAAATATCTCCGCCATGCCTCCATGGTTTGATTTAAAATTTTCAGGACTAATGCAGATCCCAAATACACAAAAACAGGTACTAATAGGTAAGAAATGTTGGGTTTGCATATTAGGTCCCCTTTAAAGCATAAAAAAATACCAAGAGACAGCTCATAAAATATGTGTAAGTTGAGATACCACTGTACATTAACTAACCTTGGTAGCTAAACTATGCCAAATGGACAAGAAACATGTGTTACGTGTGGCGTTACTGCTCGGAATTGGAAGAAGGTAGGATATAATGCTTGAGACTTAGCACCTTTTAGGCAGGCAACAGTCCATCGAGTAAGTCATCACATAGATTTTGAAACATAGAGCGCATAGTGCTTGATATCACAGTTACTGTATATACACATTTGATCGAGCTGTGTACAAATTAGGATGAAATATGGGCTAATACTTTGCATGTAATTTGGTTGTCTATTCGTAGTAGTTCATATGATTGATCTTGTCTCTCAGTCAGTACAGATCCTGTCCTATCGGATTATATTGTGAGGAGCAAGGCACTACGCCAGAAAAGTAGTTCCTCTGTGTTAGCTCTTTGCTAATAAAATCAATAAATGCAATGAAAAGGGAGCTGTAGGACGATAACAAAACAGTTAAAGATTTACACCTTTTACAATCACAGACACTGTACAATCGTCTAAAAGTTATTTCCCCAAATTCAGTCCGTACATGAGGAACAGTTATGTCTGTCAAATGATAATTATTTTTGATTAGATTAATCTGACTTTTAAATTTGCATTAATCTTGATTATTCACAGTTGCTACCAAAGCGTTGCTAACCTTATCTGTGGTGGGGTTTTTTAAAACATTGCCACGAATATGCCCCATCATCATTGTTTGTTGTCCACTGCTTGCTGTTGATGTACTAGTAGCGTTCTTGTTTTTTTCTATTTAACTTGTTGTGCAGCGAAAAGAGAATTATTCGCTACAATATATGCAAATTACCTTGTTTTTACCTTCAGTCCCATCAGGGTGTGTTTTGAATCGTAATTTACCACCAGTTGAAGTCTCTTTATCATTTTTGCACATAGCACCATGTCCGCATTTAGCTAACCATCTGTGGTTCAACATAAATTGTGTGCTTATTCTGTGTTTGTACATGATTCATTCGATTCCTTGTCATTAATCACAAATTAACTCGTTATTTTTGACAACTCTTGTTAAAACATAAGTAATGTTGGAACGTAATGCAAATCAACTGTTTGTTGTTTGTGACAAAGTACACAAAAAGGAATGGATTAAACCTAAAAGACCCTATAAATTATTATCAGCCAGTTTGTGTATCTGCGTGCATTCAATGATGGTAATTAAAATTAAGTTGATAGTGGTGGGTGAGACGATTACAGCCAGTAACAAATCTTAGTGCCAAGTGAAAAACAGTGTCCAAGGACTGGAGATATTTGGAATAAGCACTCAAACTAAGTATGTCTCCATAATCAATTATGGGCAAGAACGTCACTAATTTCATTCCGAGCTTGACAGTGCAGCATATTTTGTTTCTGAAAAAGAACCCAAACTTCACCCTAAGTTTAGAGTCCCAAGTTGTTGATTTAGCCTCCAAATGAAAGCTCCTGGTTAAGTGTAATACATAGTGGTTAGAGTGTCCGCCCTGAGATCGGTAGGTCGGAGTTCAAATCCCAGCCGAGTCATACCAAAGACTATAAAAATGGGACCCATAACCTCCCTGCTTGGCACTCAGCATCAAGGGTTGGAGTTGGGGGTTAAATCACCAAAATGATTCCCGAGCGCGGCGCCGCTGCTGCCCACTGCTCCCCAAGGGGATGGGTCAAATGCAGAGGACAAATTTCACCACATCTAGTGTGTGTGTGACAATCATTGGTACTTTAATCTTTAATCTTAATCTTAAATAGTTGTAATTCAAAACTTGCTCTATAGGTTTTCCTTTTGATGCTTCAATATTTGGAATGTTCTTTGGTCGAACCCTTGAATGCGAAAAAAAACGAGCTTGCTTTTTATCTGTATTTAAAATACATTTAGGAGCCAATAAGCAAGACTGGATTACAGCAGCTTGTAAAACGTTGAAGCCTGAGTGAGCGAGGTTTAAACAGCAATACATAATTGTGCTGTCTGCATAAAAATGATGCCTTGCA
The DNA here is from genome assembly GCF_033978785.1 of Entelurus aequoreus. Classification (NCBI taxonomy): domain Eukaryota; kingdom Metazoa; phylum Chordata; class Actinopteri; order Syngnathiformes; family Syngnathidae; genus Entelurus; species Entelurus aequoreus. The sequence goes on from NC_084737.1 coordinate 28,446,474, forward strand.
TTTGACAAATTATTAAAAAGATTATGTCAATTTAAAATAAAACAGGCTCCAGCTCTGAACTTTGTAGAACCTCTTTGGTAATGTCCAGAATTTAAAAGGTATATTCAGCCACCTATATGCATTGTGTTCTGCTGGGAAGATAGTCTGTACGAACAAGGAAGCTGCATGTTTAGACAATCCATAGGGCTTGTATTAACAAGCTGTGGTTTACTGCGTCAAATGATTTAGACAAATCAATAAATAGAACAACACAATATTTCTTGCTGTCCAGTAGGGCTGGGCGTATCAATCCAAATACCGATAGTATCAAGAACAAGCTAAGTATAAGTATCGGATCGATACTAGTTTGATGGGATCAATACTTTTGTTAGAGTTTGTCAACATTTTATCCAGTAAATTACTTTCTTCTATTCTGTCTGTGCTAACAATGCACCAGCTTCCATCTTGTGCTCTGCTGCTCACACAAACACATCCTTTGCCTCTAACCTACCCTAAAACGTTAAACAATTGTATGTAGTAGAAAATAATAATGGAATTACTACATTTTATTAATTTTGTACTGTTTCATTGTTTTCATATTGTTGTATTTAGTTAATTGTGTTTCATTCTTATGTTCTGTTTTATTTTATTAATCATGTTTGTTTTATCATAATCAAATAACTGGAGGCAAATCCACAAAAAATATTTGATCGCCAACACCTTCTGTCCAGACCCTCAATAAAATAAATCATTTGGTTATATACATGTCACAGCATGTACATAGAGCGTTATTGGCGGTTCTTCAATGTTTTTAGAGAGTTTTATAGGCAAAATAGTTGATGCTCCATGTTGGTGTTGTGAGTCGCCTCTTGCTAACAGTTTTTCAGTTATTTGAACTCAAGATAGGAGAAAAATGTGTGTTCTTGTCTTACAGGATTGTGGGTGATGGGCAAAATTCCCCCAATAAGTGCAGTTTTTTATTTTAAACAACACAGCGCCCATTTTTAACTATAAAAAGCTTAACTTAGAACACAGCTGAAAAGTGTTTTCACGTTTGAAAGCAATTCAAATCCCTAAGACTATTTGTATATGTAGAGGTGCAATGTACGCAATGTATGCAATGCAGCTGAATGGCACGAAGGACGATGACATTGGCTAAAGTGAGGGTGCTGAATACAGAATGAGAATATGGCTGAGAGCCAGCATTGCACAGGAGAGCCCAGGAGAGACATATCATGTTACACTGCATGCCTGGCGAGATGGCGACTGATAGACAATATGCATTTGTCCTGTCCGCTGTAGCAGTAGTATTGAGACTTGGAGTGATAATGCAAATGTAAGATTAATAAAATAGAAACTTGCATGGACAATGTCATGTTAGACATTTATGTTGGAGCTAACATGAATAAATATGCACAAAGTGTACTTCCTCCATTTCCATCCCTGAAGTTTTTAATTTACTTTCAGCTGGTAAATGCATTGAAGGTGGTGAGGTTTAAAATGTAATCACTGAACAAAGTCAGTTACATTTAATTAACATCGAAACCCTGTGGCTGCAGGACATGAAAAAGTAATGTATAATAATGCTGCCTGTTTTCTGTTTTTTAGATATGGGAAAATTGTTTCCACAAAGGCTATACTGGACAAGACTACCAACAAGTGCAAAGGTGAGGATCAAAATCATATTGAGGCATGGAGAAAACATGACACTTATTACCTGGCTTTGTCATAGCCTACTGGAAATTGGACAGTTGGTATTTTTAATAACCACAGGTGGTAATCTTAATTTACACCGATTTATAATAGGGAGAATACTGTCTGGCATTGCCATGGCGACCCTCGATCACCTACTTCGGTAGTGAATTACTTTAAAAGGCAGAGAGAATGTTTTTGAAGTGAGTAATACTGAGACAAAACTTGTGCACTTTATTATCTCTGATCATGCATTATGGTCTGCAGTCATCTGACTAGAAAGAAGGCCTTTGAGACGGTTACTATTATCCCAGAAAACTTTTCAAGTACTTGGCACAACATTTTTTATATATATATATATATTATTATTAATTTTTTTTAAAATTATTATTATTAATTTATTTTTGCGCATTGCATAGCATTAAAACATGTAATGTAATTAGTTGATTTGTAAGCAGTTAATCACATTTTAATGGCCTAAGAGCATTTAAAAAAAACTACATGATATATTTCAGTTTAAGTAGATTGTGGTTGATGGTCGAATAAGTGTATTTAGTCCAGCGTTTCTCAAAGTGTGGGGCGCGCCCCACTGGTGGGGAATAGAGACATGACAGGTGGGGCGCGAGGAACGGGAGGAAATTTCACTTTAATTTTATTTATTTTTTTCAATTATATTCTTAGATAATTTTTTTTACTATGCTTTCATTTTCTATACACACTGTAAATCACTTTGTGATTCTGTCTGTGAAATCCGCTATATAAATAAATGTAAATTACTTATTTTTCCTGTAGGCTAAATTTCTAGGTAGGAGCGCAAGTTTGACAGACATAGCAACAGTAACTAATGGGGGCGGGGCTAAGCGGAAGCTTTGTGAATGGCGAGTCACTGTGCGAGGATTTGCTGTTTTGCAAATACATAAAAAATAGAGCCAATGCTGATGAGCTGTTCAATATAATGGACAGTTTCCTCAAAGAACACAACCTTAAATGGGAAAACTGTGTGGGCTTTTGCTCTGATGGGGCACAGACCATGGCAGGGTAAAGAAACGTGCTGCAGCCTCTAATAAAGAGGGTTGCGCCAAACGCGCATTGGACACACTGTGTCATTCACCGGGAAGCACTCGTGTCAAGGCAGCTCAGCCCCGAACTCAATGAGGTTTTAACAGGGGCAGTGTCAAGCCTGCAACCCCGATTTGAAAAGCTGTGCAGTGCAAAACAGACTCATTGCAGCCACTAATGCTGGAGTACTGTAAAACTCATGTTCACTTGCCCTGTCTTGCCAAATGCATTAGCTCCTCCTTTTTTTTTTGCAAAGATTGCAAAGTGGCACTTTTATTTTTATTTATTATTGAACTTGATGCAAGTTATTTGATTTATTATTGAACTTGATGCAAGTTTTAACACTTTTATTTGATTTATTATTGAACTTGATGCAAGTTATAGCACTTTTATTTGATTTATTATTGAAGTTGATGCAAGTTATAACACTTTTATTTGATTTGATTATTGAACTTGATGCAAGTTATAACACTTTTATTTGATTTATTATTGAACTTGATGCAAGTTATAACACTTTTATTTGATTTATTATTGAACTTGATGCAAGTTATAACACTTTTTTTGATTTATTATTGAACTTGATGCAAGTTATAACACTTTTATTTGATTTATTATTGAACTTGATGCAAGTTATAACACTTGTTTTGATTTATTATTGAACTTGATGCAAGTTATAACAATTTTTTTGATTTATTATTGAACTTGATGCAAGTTATAACACTTTTTTTGATTTATTATTGAACTTGATGCAAGTTATAACACTTGTTTTGATTTATTATTGAACTTGATGCAAGTTATTTTATTTGATATTGAACTTGATGCAAGTTATACCACAGCTGCACAGTTATTTTATTAATTATTGAACTTGATGTTATTTTATGTTATTGAGTTTGAATGTATACAACTTGATGTTACTTGATGTTCAATAAATTTGAAAATGTTAAGCTTGGCATTAGCGTTCTGTTGGGGCGATGGGGGCAGGTGGGGCTTGAAAACTCCCCCTTGTCCAAAGTGGGGGATGACAAAAAAAGTTTGAGAACCACTGATTTAGTCCCATTTGTTTTTGCACTGCAGATAAAAAATGTTGGGTCAGACGACACTATTTGTAGCACCTTTTCTGGCCATTTTCTTGTACCACCAAAATTGGTCCATATTTCAGCCTGTGTGGACTTACTTATATTGGGTCTGAACCCCGTCATCTGGTCAATAGTGGAGTGACAACATTGGTCGTTAACATTATTAGTGTGTTAATGTGTTATCTTTGATAGGGCTGCAACGATTGATCTTTTAAAATCCTTGATTTATATTCTGTTGCTTACATTAATTGTTAAATGAGTGTAACTAATAAGACTTCGTTAAAAATAGAGCGCACATGTGAGCGGTGGTGTGTGGCTGCAGTGATCCGTGTAGCGGTCTTACCGTCCGGTTGCGGGGAGTCTCTGGGCCCCTCGGGTGGGGCGTCCCGCCTTTCTGCCTGTGTTGGGTGTGGTCTCTCGCTGGCTTGAGGGCTGGCTGTCCCCTGCTTCTCCCTTGCCTTGTCCTCTGCCGGGCGCATCTGTCTGCGGCCTGCTGCCGGCTCTTCCGAGCAGCACGGTAAGCCGGGCTCTGAGGTTCCTGTCGCTGGCCGGCCTGACTGCGTGGGGCCGGTGGTCCCTTGTTCCCTGGGCGCCACACCTGCTGTTTGTGGGTTGGGCTCTCTGGGTGGCTGGGGCCGTACTCTGGCTCCCGCACACAGTGGGAGTCAAATATATTGTTCATACATCCACACGCACATTCACTGTACAAACATACATATACACATACATGTACATATACATTCACTGTACAAACATACATATACACATACTGTACATATACATTCACTGTACAAACATACATATACACATACTGTACATATACATTCACTGTACAAGCATACATATATACATACTGTACATATACATTCACTGTACAAACATACATATACACATACTGTACATATACAAGTACATATACATACATACACTCATGCATATAATCACGTTTCATCAAACATATATTAACGTTGTCACCCTAGGGGAAACTGGGTAACACTTGGCACACTGACAAAGCTTAACCTATAATTACTATAACAATCTACAAGGTTAATATAGCTGGCTTCTCTTTCTTCCCCTCCATTTTTCTGCTTTCTTTTGTATCTCTAGTTATCATTACATATATGTACTGTTGCATTTGAACAATTGTATTGTTGATAATAGATTATTGTTATTAATCATTATCAATAGCGCTATTTCTATTGGTATTTGTATTGCTCCATTTGTAGTGTAATAATGTTCATTGTCATTTCTGTATTATTATTTATTTCACTAACTGCTCCTTTGCTATCAAGTTTACTATCCTTGTTGTTGTTGTTGTTGTTGTTGCCCCTTCTTATCCCCACAATTTCCCCCTCTGTCTTCTTTTTCTTCTCTTTCTATCACCTCCTGCTCCGGCTCGACTGCACCAAATGATAATATAAATACATTGAATAAAGTGAAATACAAATAAGGCAACAAAAGAAGTATCCCACACTTCTCTTTTGTAAAGTAAATTTGTACAGCCGTTATGGTCATACATCAACAATATGATTTGCCTGAGAAGCTGGACAGGACAAAAAAATAAATAAAATAAAATAAAATAACTGGCAACCTGGATGTAACACAATCACAGACTTTCTAATTGGTCAAACGGTAGAGGGCGGGACATCGAAATGAACAAGATTGCCCACTATTTAGGAAGTAATGTCCTAGCCTAACATTTGTTTGCCATTCATTGTATTATGTTTTAATGCACTACCAAACAAATCCTACACCAAAGTTATATGATCTGAGTTTTGGTTGGGCAGATCATTCGAGAAAATTAAATCAATATTAAGTGTCTTGACTACTTTGACTGCACTCATACTGAGGCCTAACATGTAGCATGCAAGACCCTTGTGGTGTTTTTTTTACAAGCTTAGAGACATACTGCTAGCTGTACATGTTCTTAATATAAACGTGCACAGAAAACGTTTGTGAGCTGGCTGCAGATTTTACAGGTTGCAAAGAGGTCACATATGCTGCATGAATAATGTGAACGCTCATTATGCAAAAAAATTTGAAGGATATGGATAATAAGGCATATCCCTGATGTGCTTTCAACAGAGAAACAGCATTTCCAGTCTAGAACGGACATACTTAGACTTAGACTTAGACTTCCTTTTTATTGTCATTCAAATTTGAACTTTACAGTACAGATAAGAACAACATTTCGTTACATAACTCATTCTCTTTCTATGCCACATCAATGTGGACCCCGACTTAAACAAGTTGAAAAACTTATTCGGGTGTTACCATTTAGTGGTCAATTGTACGGAATATGTACTTCACTGTGCAACCTACTAATAAAAGTCTCAATCAATCAATCAATACATCAGCTCATGGTAGTGCAGAATAAAAAAGCAATAAGGTGCATATATAAATAAATTAATAGGTTACTGTACAGATAAATATATTGCACTTTTTCATATGCATCCACGTTTATGGATATATGTTATATTGTCTTTTTTATTCCAGCGAGTTAATCCATTTTGGGGGGAGTTGAGGGGATATTTATGATGCGTTCAAGAGTCTTACGGCTTGAGGGAAGAAGCTGTTACAGAACCTGGAAGTTCTGCTTCGGAGGCTGCGGAACCTCTTTCTAGAGTCCAGCAGTGAAAACAGTCCTTGGTGGGGGTGGGAGGAGTCTTTGCAGATTTTCTGAGCCCTGGTCAGGCAGCGTCTTTTTGCGATCTCCTGGATAGGAGGAAGAGGAGTCCTGATGATCTTTTCCGCCGTCCTCACCACTCTCTGGAGAGACTTCCAGTCTGAGGCATTGCAGGCTCCAGTCCAGACAGAGATGCTGTTGGTCAGTAGGCTCTCTATAGTGCCTCTGTAGAATGTGCTGAGAACGGGGGGAGGGAGCTGTGCTCTTTTCATCCAACGCAAAAAGTGCATGCGCTGCTGAGCTCTTTTTACAAGAGCTCCGGTGTGTAGGGACCAGGTCATATTGTCAGTTATCTGCACCCCCAGGAACTTGGTGCTGCTTACCATCTCCACCGCTGTGCCGTTGATGAAGAGTGGAGCGTGGCTGGACTGGTGCTTCCTGAAGTCAACGATGATCTCCTTGGTCTTGTCGACATTCAGAACCAGGTTGTTGGTTCTGCACCAGTCACCCAGATGTTTCACCTCTTCCCTGTAGTCCATGTCGTTGTTGTCACGGATGAGGCTGTCGTGTCGTTCGCATACTTCACAATGTGGTTAGTAGTGGACCTGGCGCAGCAGTCATGGGTCATCAACGTGAACAGCAGCGGACTCAGGACGCAGCCCTGGGGGGAGCCGGTGCTCAGGGAGATGGCACTGGAGGTGTTGTTGCCCACTCTCACCGACTGGGGTCTGTCTGTGAGGAAGTCAAGCAGCCAGTTGCATAGGGGGTACTGAATCCAAGGGGGGCCAGTTTGCTCACCAAGTGCTGCGGGATGATGGTGTTGAATGCTGAGCTGAAGTCCAGAAACAACATCCGCACGTGTGTGTCCTTTCCTTCCAGATGTTCTAAGCTCAGGTGGAGTGCAGAGGAGATGACGTCCTCTGTGGAGCGGTTAGGGTGATAAGCAAACTGGTATGGGTCGAATGTGGGGGGAAGTCTGGAGACAATGTATTCCTTTACCAGCCTCTCGAAGCACTTCATTATGATGGGGGTGAGTGCAACGGGGCTAAAATCATTGAGGGAGGAGATTGTGGGTTTTTTAGGCACTGGAATGATTGTGGCCGTCTTAAAACATGATGGTACCACAGCCTGGGTCAGCGAGATGTTGAAGATGTCTGTGAGAACCCCAGCCAGCTGGTCTGCACATCCCTTAAGCACCTTGCCCGGAATGTCATCAGGTCCCGGTGCTTTCCGGGGGTTCACTCTCCTCAGGGTTTTCCGGACATCCGCAATGTCCAGGTTGAGCGGCTCTGCCTCTGTCAATTTTCACTTCCATTGTTCATAGACTTTAAAATATATTATACTTTATAGTTACAATATGTATTTCTGTGTTCCCAAAGGATATGGCTTTGTTGACTTTGACAATCCAGCCTCAGCTCAGAAGGCAGTGACGGCGTTGAAGGCGGCGGGCGTGCAAGCTCAGATGGCCAAGGTACAAGTTTAAGAATGTAATAAATGCTGTCTTCTTTAAGATACAGTATATATAGATAGATAGACACACACACACACATATATACAGTATATATATATATATATATATATATATATATATATATATATATATACACACACACACACACATATATATATATATATATACATACACACACACATATACATACATACATATATACATACATACCGTATTTTTCGGACTGTAAGTCGCAGTTTTTTTCATCGTTTTGCCGGGGGTACGACTTATACCCAGGAGCGACTTAAGTGTGAAATTAACTCATTACCGTAAAATATCAAATAATATTATTTAGCTCATTCACGTAAGAGACTAGACGTATAAGATTTCATCGGATTTAGCGATTAGGAGTGACAGATTGTTTGGTAAACGTATAGCATGTTCTATATGTTATAGTTATTTGAATGACTCTTACCATAATATGTTACGTTAACATACCAGGCACATTCTCAGTTGGTTATTTATGCGTCATATAACGTACACTTATTCAGCCTGTTGTTCACTATTCTTTATTTATTTTAAATTGCCTTTCAAATGTGTATTCTTGGTGTTGGGTTTTATCAAATACATTTCCCCAAAAAATGCGACTTATACTCCAGTGCGACTTATATATGTTTTTGTCCTTCTTTATTATGCATTTTCGGCCGGTGCGACTTTTACTCCGGAGCGACTTATACTCCGAAAAATAGGGTACATACATACATACATGCACACATATATACAAACACATATATACAAACACATACACATACACACATATAAGGACTGTTGTTGATTCGATGTTGATGTGTTAAAACTTCTTTCTTGTTTAAAAGCTACATACAATATTACTTTTCTTTGTTTATGCACATAATAAATATGAATCAAGTGTTTGGATGTTTTTTATTTTATTTAGCTTTTATTTAACCAGGTAAAAAATCCCATTGAGATCAAAGATCTCTTTTCCAAGGGAGACCTGGCCAAGAGGGCAGCAGCAATGTTACATTAAAAACAGTAAACAACACATAAAACATCAAATTTACAACATTAAAACTTGCTCACATGACACATGTGCATACAGACAAGGTAGACTGCAATCCTTTCACAGAAGCTTTAAACTCATTCAATGTAACAAGGGTTTGAAGTTGAATATTCGATTGTACAAACGTAGGTTATTCCAAGCCTTCGGTGCTGAAAACCTAAATGCTTTCTTGCCCAGTTCAGTTCTTACTTTGGGAACGACAAATTGCAGAACATTCATTGAACGAAGATTGTGACTTCCTTGTTTCCTTCCCACCTTCTACCTTCCTAGTCACGTCCGTTGTGTCCTTGGGCAAGACACTTCACCCTTTGCCTCTGATGGCTGCTGGTTAGCTCCTTGCATGGCAGCTCCCTCCATCAGTGTGTGAATGTGTGTGTGAATGGGTAAATGTGGAAATACTGTCAAAGCGCTTTGAGTACCTTAAAGGTAGAAAAGCGCTATACAAGTATAACCCATTTATCATTTATCATTTGTTAAAAGACAAGACAGATAAGATGGAGTGATACCCAGAATGGTTTTGTAGATGAACACATACCAATGATTGAGGCGTCGAGCACATAACGATGTCCAGTTAACCATTGAGTATAACATGCAATCGTGAGTAAGGGGAGCGCAGTTGGTGATGAATCTCAGTGCCCCGTGGTACACACTATCCAGCTTGTGGAGACACCCAGCAGTAGCATTCATGTACAACACATCTCCGTAGTCAATAACAGGTAAAAAGGTTGTTTCCACCAATTTCTGTTTCACAGTAAAAAAAAAAGCAAGACTTGTTTCTATAATAAAATCCCAGTAAAAGTTTCAGTTTTTTTACAATGTGCTCCTTAAAACTCAAGTGGTCATCAATTAAAAATCCTAAATATTTAAAAGCAGATACTAACATAATTTGTTGCCCATTTCTTGTTAAAATGTTCTCACACAGTGCTGATCTTACAGTTTTTGGTGTGGTAAAGAACATACACTTTGTTTTCTCTGCATTTAAAACCAGTTGAAGATAGCAAAGTTGTTCTTTTACTCTGTCAAATGCATATTGTAGATATTTAAAGGCCTTAGCAAGAGTGGGTGCTGTGCAGTATATGACAGTATCATCAGCGTAGAAATGGAAAGTTGAGTTTGGAATATTCTGTCCAAGATTATTTATGTAAATAGTGAATAATAAGGGGCCCAACACAGAACCTTGAGGGACACACTTTTTCACTTGCAGTACGTCCGAGGAGGAATCTTCTATCTGAACAGCCCAAGTTCTACTTGTGAGGTAATTTGCAAACCATGTATGTATTCAAAAAATGATTTAAAGAAGATGCACAGATGAGATGTGTCAATATCACACTTTAAGATGTATTATGTGCATGAACAAAGAACAGTCATATTGTATGTAGCTTCTTAACAAGAAAGAGGTTTTAGCACGTCAACATCGGATCAACAACAGTCCTTTACAATCTCATTAATACCATAGAAATGGCCCACTCTTTCATTTTTCGGACACAATAAAAGGCTTAAATAATTTCAAACAAATATCATTACAATAATTACAACTATAAGTGTTTGTCTGAAGTGTAGTAATCAGATGTGGACGGACGAAGCCCCAGCAGTGCATTTTTATCGAGAAATGCGCGCTCACGTGGCGGGTTTCAATTATTGGCACAACACCGAAGCAGCAAATAATAGATTTAACTGAGTTGTCATGATTGTTGACTCACCTGCTGATGGCATTATACGAGTAAAAATAAAATGTTCCACACATATTACGATGTGGAACATGTTAAAACCACACATTTTGGTTTTGTTTTTGGTGGTAACTTCCGTGTCTCACAAGGAAAAGCATCTGATTGGCTGTCTTGTAATAACTAACCTCCACCCCTATTTCTAAGTACGCCATTAAAGAGCTGTGATTGGACATATTCCAAAGTTGTCCCACCAATTGACAAGACAAAATTAAATAAGATTGTAATTAATTGTGTCATGTTTTTATACGTTAACCAACATGTCAGTTAATTGTGTTATTGTCTTAGTCGACGTGCTTTAGTTTGTTTTGATTAGTTATACTCTACTGCGATGAGGTGGCGACTTGTCCAGGGTGTACCCCGCCTTCCGCCCGATTGTAGCTGAGATAGGCTCCAGCGCCCCCGCGACCCCGAAGGGAATAAGCGGTAGAAAATGGATGGATGGATAGTTATACTCTATTTTTACAAAACCCGAATAAAATTTGTGGGCGGGCATGGCCATGATACATCCAGAAATAGTAGATCTTCCCTTTCCAGCTATAACAACTTCCACAAGATGCTGGAGAATGTCCCTGAGAGTTTTTGTCCAGTCATCAAAACATTTGTGAGGTCAGAGTTTGCTGATGTTGGACCTAAAAGGGGGCTTTCTGGCTCACAAACAGTTCAAGTTCCCGTCAGGGATCTTAAGTTCTTTCTCACCATACTCATCCAAGCATGCATTTATTAACCTTGGTCTGTACACTGTGTTGTAGAAAAGGGCCCAAGACACGGTAGAAAGCAAACAACTGGCCTAAGGATGTAGAATTAAGATCCAAGTCTAACTCATTCCCCGATTGATTAATCAATTTAATTTTGATCATAAAGGGCATGAAAAACTAAATTGGATGTATTAAAACACTTGCAAACTTGATAGTGCAAGCAAAGCTAAGCTTGTGCGCGAGGATTGCGTCTCTTAAATGGGCAAAGTAGAGAGCTCAATCCATTTAGCTTGTTTGTCTTCATGCATATGCAGAATATATGCTGATTATTAGAACACCCACAATACTGAGAGGAGGAGAAGATCCAAAGATAATCATTTAGCACTTGCGATGTAAATAATCAACATTAGAACGGTTCTGCAGTTGCTTGATGACTTAAGGACTGATTAAAACCAATTCAAATGATTAATTTTAGTGTCTGATGGTGTTTTTTTTGTTTTGCATTTGTTTTTTTTCATAGAGCAGATACATTATTGAAATTACATGAAAAAACCTCATGTTTTCATGCATGCTTACATGCATTTCTAGATCATTCCAGACGCACCATCATGACACCAGTGCCTCCCAAAGCGCACTTTTGGCTTGCTAAAGATAGGTTCTGTTCACACTTCTAAAGCATATATCGCCCAAAAAAGGTGGTGTGTCCTACATATTTTACGACATAACAAAACAGTACAGGTTGGACCATTGGAGCACGCCAAAACTTCATCTAAATAGTGCAGTCTGCACCGCTTTTGCACTTATTGTCAATTGTACACACAGTCTTAGTAAATCACCTGCAGCACGCCCACTAATAGTGTACCCACTTTTATAGTTTGCACACGCCATTTAGATATTTGGATCTTTGCAGATCAGGCCCATAGTGTATATTTTTTTGAGCTGCATCAGGCGCTTCACTGTTGTTATACAAGGCACACTGCACAACAATATGCCAATTAAGGTGCTACTCATGCATATGTGTTTGTTTAAACAGATGTGCTGCTTGGGTGTTGGCTTGAGGGTATTTATGGGTTCTAATGCACTGCAGAATACGTGGGAGCACAACCAGCACTCTATAAATGCACACAGGTACAAGTGTGTATGATGTGCATTGTGCATGTGTGTGTGTCATGCTTCATAGTGGCGGCAGCGCTAGGGGAGCGTTTCTCCGTACAAAAGAGCTGCCTGTTCTCCCTGGTGGCATCTGACTCAGTGTCTGAGCAGCTCCCCAGTCAGCAGGGCAAGTGCCCAGCCACCCACCCTGTCAGCACACACAGAATACTAGACAATCACCCAAAGTCCACCGGCTTTCCCTCCACTAGATTATAAATCAGTCTCACACCCTGGGAAAGCTGATCTGCCGTTAAGCTGGATCACTGACATTCATACGGCTTCCCGCTCACAAAACAACTTGATTTTCACCCACTCCTTCACAGTGAGTTTACAAGCAGGCCTATGTTTGCGTCAGATGACTCTGACTCATTGGCGCTTGAAAGCATCAGCAGTGACTCTCCCGTCACTCTCTGTCACAGGCTTGGTGCATGTCTGCCTATTTGCAAGGGGAGGGGATGATGAGGAGGAAGTAGGGACAGGGTGCGCGGGGAGGGGGGGATCACCTTCACTGCAGGTCGCATCCGTCACACGTGCATTACTAATGGGATGGAAATTCATTCACTCTGCGTTTACAAGTTTTTTTTACAGCCTGAAATAATGAATATTCACTGTGGTTACACGGGTTTAAACGCCATGGTAGGAGGGTCCTCATGCCTTGATGGTCAACTTGGTGGTTACTTTTCTTATCATTTAGAGTTTACATTTAGACTAACTGTATCATTGTGTTATTAATGCAAGACCTTGTGCTAGTGCCTGTGCTGAAGGTCAGGACTATCACGTGAAAGAAACAGCATGGTTCCATTTCTGATTTACCACAGAAGCAGCAGCATAAAGTCCCCTTGGTAGGGAAACTACCACTAGTACTTTCCACCCTCTTCAGATTATTTGAGATATTTTCACTGTGTTTTCCACTAAGTGAGAGCACAAAAGGATATTTGATTATCCATGGAGGGAGAGTCACTGGGAAGTAATTAATAATAATAATAATGGATTCGATTTTATATCGCGCTTTTCTATTGTTAGATACTCAAAGCGCTCACAGAAAAGTGGGAACCCATCATTCAGTCACACCTGGTGGTGGTAAGCTACTAGAGATGTCCGATAATATCGGCCTGCCGATATTATCGTCCGATAAATGCTTTAAAATGTCATATCGGAAATTATCGGTATCGTTTTTTTTATTATCGGTATCGTTTTTATTTATTTTTAATTTTTATTATTTTCATTAAATCAACATAAAAAACAGCCCTGCGATGAGGTGGCGACTTGTCCAGGGTGTACCCTGCCTTCTGCCCGATTGTAGCTGAGATAGGCTCCAGCGACCCCGAAGGGAATAAGCTGTAGAAAATGGATGGATGGATGGAACATAAAAAACACAAGATACACTTACAATTAGTGCACCAACCCAAAAAACCTCCCTCCCCCATTTACACTCATTCACACTCATTCACACAAAAGGGTTGTTTCTTTCTGTTATTAATATTCTGGTTCCTACATTATATATCAATATATATCAATACAGTCTGCAAGGGATACAGTCCGTAAGCACACATTATTGGTCCACTAATAGTACTAACCTTTAACAGTTAATTTTACTCATTTTAATTAATTACTAGTTTCTATGTAACTGTTTTTATATTGTTTTACATTCTTTTTTATTCAAGAAAATGTTTTTAATTTATTCATCTTATTTTATTGATTTTTTTAAAAAGGACCTTATCTTCACCATACCTTGTTGTCCAAATTAGGCATAATAATGTGTTAATTCCACGACTGTATGTATCGGTATCGGTAATTAAGAGTTGGACAATATCGGAATATCGGATATCGGCAAAAAAGCCACTATTGGACATCCCTATAAACTACATTTGTAGCCACAGCTACCCTGGGGTAGACTGATGGAAGCGAGGCTGCCAGTTTGCGCCTACAGCCCCTCTGACCACCACCTATCATTCATTCATCATTCATTCACCAGTGTGAGCAGCACTGGGGGCAAGGGTGAAGTGTCCTGCCCAAGGACACAACGGCAGCGATTTGGATGTCAAGAGACGGGGAGCGAACCTGCAACCCTCAGGTTTCTGGCACGGGCGCTCTACCCACTACGCCATGCCGCCCCAATTATGCTATGATATTACATTACCTGGATCATTTACCCTCATCCTTTAAAAGGAGGCCAGTCCTGCACCGTTTGACAATGCCATAACCATGAGTAAGAAAGAGCATGCGAGGCAAAAGCTTCTTTTGCACGAAGATCAGACTTGACACACACATGCACAAAGTGCATTATACACACGGGTACCTGTGTGCAATCAGGCACATAATGCTATCTCGTGTGATGCATAAAACACGTTGACTATTGCTTTTAACACAACAAGGCAGGAGAGTTTAGTCAAACTTCACACTTACAACCTCTATTGCTGCTGTGCCTATCACAAGGCTCTGTCAGTTTCCCCGTCTATTCTCAGCTAGTGTCTGTTTTTTGTTTAAGTCAGTGGTTCTCAAACTCTTCTCAGCAAGTACCACCTCAGAAAACAATTGGCTCTCCAAGTACCACCATAATGACCAACATTAAAATACAGTAGCATGGTAGGCCCAAGTATTCATTAAAAGCAAGACAGAGGTTTTATTTATATGAGTATATTGAACATTTTTGCCACTGTAACATTACACACAGTTTGAACAGTAACACTGTATTTTAATATAGGAAACTAAAACATGTACTTTAATCAAGTGATTCAGTTTGAGAATTACTAGTTTAGGTGTTTGGATCTGAAAAAAATGATTGTTTTGCAAAACAACAACAACAACAACATAAAAAAAACACAACAGATTAAAGATAAGCCTACTCTCCACCTCAGGTTAACAAGCTACTTATACAACCACTTTGTTTTAAAAGATAATTGTATTCCTAATTGAACTTTTAGAACTGACTGAGTGGCTTGCAGTGTGACCCCAAGATGCAGGCAGAATGCAGGTAAAAGTATTTTAATGACCAAAAGAAAACTAGTGCAGATAGGGAGTGCACAAAACTCTACACTTGTAGAGGTATTCAAAAATAAAGCTAAGCAGGTCGAGCAGGCACAATGCAATGCAATGCAATGATCCAGCCCTGTCCTTTGTACATATGGCTGGCATTTAAAGAAGCTCTCTGATTGGCAACCAAGGACAGGTGTCGGAGCCAGCACTCAGTGAAGCACACAGACAATGGAAAATAGAAATAAGAGCGCTTGCTGGAACAAAAATAACACCAAAATATGAAAATATTAAATCCCAGTCCAACACTGTCATGAAGGGTCATGGCATGTACACTTTTTATACGATCCATCCCTTTATCAGTTTGCAGGTTCCTTGTTGAAGACCCCTTATTTAAACTGTCAGCATCACTCAGCAAACTTAACACAACAGGTGGATGACAGAACAACTACTACTACAGGGAAAGGTGCTACACAACAAGTAACGCCTACAATTACGCATAACTTCAACAACTGTTTAAAAGAGTGTCGCAAGGCATGCTGGGAAGCCAATTACGAACTCATGTTTATGATGAGTATATGTCAACTTTACTGTCATGCACTAATGGATGGGTGTTACAGTCCAACAGATGGCCATCTTTATTCTCGTGTTCTCTTCTCTGTAACGCCGTACACCATCTAAGACAGGGGTCGGCAACCTTTACCACTCAAAGAGCCATTTTGACCCGTTTCACAAATTAAAGAAAATAATGGGAGCCACAAAACTCTTTTGAAATTTAAAATGAAATAACACTGCATACAAAGTTTTTTTTTCTTTGTGCTATGTATAAACCAGGGGTCTCAGACACCCGGCCCGCACCTTAATATGAAAATTTAATGTTAGTGCGGCCCGCAAATTTTATATGAATGCCGCTTGACAGCGTCATACTTGCCAACCATCCCGATTTTTCCGGGAGACTCCCGAATTTCAGGGCAACTATTCTCACGAATGTCTGTTGATTTTCACCCAACAACAATAATAAGGGCGTGCCGTGATGGCACTGCCTCTACAACCTGTACAAACAGCGTGCCAGCCCAGTTACATGTTCTATGCGGCTTCTGCAGACACACATGAGTGACTGCAAGGCATACTTGGTCAACAGCCATACAGGTCACACTAACGGTTCGCCGTATAAACAACTTTAACACTCTTACTAATATGCGCCACACTGTGAATCTACACCAAACAAGAATGACAAACACATTTCGGGAGAACATCCGCACTGTAACACAACATAAACACAACAGAACAAATACCCAGAATCCCATGCATCCCTTACTCTTCCGGGCTACATTATACACCCCCGCTACCACCAAACCTGCCCCCCCACACATCAACCCGCCCTTCCGTGCGTCGGTTGAGGTGGGCTGGGTTTGGTGGTAGCGGGGGTGTATAATGTAGCCCGGAAGATTAGGGATGCATGGGATTCTGGGTATTTGTTCTGTTGTGTTTATGTTGTGTTACGGTGCGGATGTTCTCCCGAAATGTGTTTGTCATTCTTGTTTGGTGTGGGTTCACAGTGTGGCGCATATTAGCAAGAGGGTTAAAGTTGTTTATACGGCCACCCTCAGTGTGACCTGTATGGCTGTTGACCAAGTATGCCTTGCAGTCACTTACGTGTGTAAGCAGAGGCCGCATACAACATGTGACTGGGCCGGCACACAGATAGTATGGTGAAAAAGCAGACGCGACGACAGGTTGTAGAGGACGCTAAAGGCAGTGCCTTCACGGCACGCCTTCAATGTTGTTGTCCGGGTGATAATCGGAGAATGTTTGCCCCGGGAGATTTCCGGGAGAGGTATTGAAATCCGGAAGTCTCCCGGAAAAATCGGGAGGGTCGGCAAGTATGCAGCTGAGCCGCATCAGAGTGATAAAAGAGCCGTATGCGGCTCCGTAGCCGCGGGTTGCCGACCCCTGATCTAAGAGGTCCACATTCCTTTTCAATTGAAGACGTTGAGATGTGAAATGTGATCGTGACCCTAATTTACTTCCAGCAACAGGAGCAGGATCCCACCAATTTGTACATTTCCAACCTGCCGCTTTCTATGGATGAGCAGGAGCTGGAAAACATGCTGAAGCCTTTCAGTCAGGCCATTTCCACACGCATCCTGCGGGACGCTAATGGAAGCAGTCGAGGCGTGGGCTTTGCCAGGTACCATCTCTGGATATTCAATCACTTCCAATCTTAAAATAACCCGCTCACCATGTGTGTGCTAAACACTGAGCAAAACAAGCAACACTACTCTTTTTTTCTTTTAGGATGGAGTCGACAGAGAAATGTGAGGCCATCATCCAACATTTTAATGGAAAATATATTAAGACTCCACCTGGGGTGTCAGGTGAGTGCTTGTTGTTTTGGTCTGTCCACGTCAGTGACTTTTTGTGGTCCGAGGGTTAAGAACAAGTTCCGTTCCTAGGCCTTGATGTAAGATATACTGTAAGTTCTGAGTGTAAGTCGGAACGTATATCTGAATTCTACCTACAGTGAGTTAAGACCTAAGTTACTCACGCTGTACGCAGAACATATGAATGACATAAGAAACAGTAACAAAGGTATTACCGGTAAATACAGGAATAGAACAAAATGGTAATACAAAACCTTTACTTTAATGCTGTTGTCTTGTCACTGGAGCAGAGACACGCCTATTTGTAGGAGGAAGGGTCAATAATGAGACCACTACACTGCTTAGTTATCAATGTACATTTAATAGTAGAAGATCTTTCCACATGTTTAAAGATACCATCTTTATCCTTGATGATGGTCGCGGCATGTAATGGGCTTGAAATGCAACCAATGTTGATTTCTCCACTGTGCGTTTTACTCATTTCACTTCACTTTACTTTTCTTTAACACGCTGCCACCAGAAGAGTCTACCTCAAGACGTAATAAAAGTTAAAGTTGAAAAGAAAAAAATACCTGAAAAGAACTGTGTATGACTCCGCCTACGTATTCTTCCGCCGCACACATCCCTAGATGTTCATTTTGTGCAGTTTTAATAGTTATTGTGAGTGCATTCGTAACCACAAAAGGTTGTAGAGCGACATGAACATTAATACAAAGGCACTAAAGCAAATGCAAACGCTTGACAAAATTCTAAGACAAGAAGAACTATACCAACACAAGCACATAAATGGTCTGTATTTATTTAAGGTGCTTCCTGTGACTGTTTTGCTTTTTTGTGCACTTCTCTGCTGTACTGTTTTTGTCATTGAATACATTTTACCTGCACTTTGCTGGTCGTGTCTGCATCCTGGGGTCCAACAACACCAAACATGGAACAAACGTCCCACTAATGGAAATAATATTGCAATACAAAGCAGACAAGACAATTCCTGTTTACAAATATTTCTGGAAAAAAAGATGAAATTCTCACACGGGCCCAAATTTCCAGTCAATTAAAATTCTGTGTTAAAACTGCAGTCTGGACTTTCACACAGTATGTTTATTTTGTACATACTTGTAATGCTCCGTTCTAGTGCCACCAGAGCCCTTGTTATGTAAGTTTGCGGACGGAGGCCAGAAGAAGCGCCAAAGTCAAGGAAAATATCTGCAAAATGGCCGAAGCTGGACCAGAGATGGCGAGACTGTGAGTTTTGTTTCTTTTGACGTCGAGTGTGTGAGTCTTGCATGGACACTTAGTCATTTTCCCTGCAGGGAGGAATGACCCTCACGTACGACCCCACCACAGCCTTACAGAATGGGTCAGTAACACCAACACACACACTCCAAAGAGAACGGATGACTAAGAACTATCATGTGTGTAGGTTCTACTCCTCTCCTTACAGCATGGCTCCTAACCGCATGCTGGGGCCCACCTCGCTCTCTCCTTACATGCACTCGCCTGTGTCCACCTACCAGGTGCGTGTCACTCTCACGTCTTACCAGATCTCTTTTGTAGATATAGCATGATCTTGTTTTGTGCCATGCCAGATACACAACCCATCCTGGCTGCACCACCAGTCATACATCATGCCGCCCACTGTGAGTATCGCATATCTCTTACCTACGTGTACTTTTTCTTTGCGTTTCATTCATGTGAATGGATTCCAATAGGGAGCAGTCTTGACGCCAGGGATGGAGCACACCATGTCTATCCAGCCCACGTCGATGATGGGGCCCCTGGCACAGCAGCTCAGCCACCTGTCCTTAGGCAGCAGTGGCACGGTCAGTAATATGCACAATGTTACAGAACTAGCTCACACACCTTGGATCATTATCAGGAGGGTTCTGCCTTAATATGAAGCAATCATAGAAATAGATGGATTTTGTGATGTGTTGTTTTCTTTCATGGTATATTATCCATTTGCAACCTTGTTGCTGATTTGCAAGCAGATTAAATTGTGTGCATGTAAATTCACACATTTTCATTTTAAGTTGCAAGTCAAACATAATGGTCTTAAAGGGCAACTGCACTTTTTTGGGAATTTTGCCAATCGTTCACAGTCATAAAAGACATGATGACGGATGTTTGTTTTTTTAATGCATTCTTACTCGTAAATAAAAGTCCGCTTACAGCGGAGCCAATGGGAGGTCCTCTACTCCGCCCATTAAGCACAATTAAAAACCATTCAAAAAGCGCCAACAATACTCCATTTACATTTCGTGATCAAGGGGAGTGATCAACCAAAACACCTGTTGGGAACACTAATTGCTAAACTAAGACAGGTGAGGAGAATCAGTGCCCGTGGAAACCAACAGTAAACAAAAGGAAAGAGGGTGCACCCAGGAAACAGACTAAAACATAGGAAACTACTAAACATAAATCATGCCATGATCCGGGTACGAATCATGACACATTTAAGACACGGAAATGGCGAGAACGATAGGAAAAGACGCTTGAAAAGTCCCCATAATTTGCAACCGTGTCACCGTATGGCAAAAAAAATTATATTTTGGGGTTTTCCAAAAGGACATTTCAAAATTAGCTCTCTAACGCCTCCTTTAAAAAGAGAAAACATTAGCCCGTCCTACGAGTTTCATGTGTCGACACGATAACCGCAGGAGACGTCTATCATGAGAGGACACACATAGATGTTTCCGGAACACATACCTGACAACAAACAGGAAGTCGGCCATCATGGTTTCCATCTTACATTTCGCGGCGAAAAAAAGTAGTCGTACTTTAACGAACGCCATTAGATAGGGGCGTGGCCTGGCACCAAACATTGCTCCTGTGATTCGCCACAAAACTCGGCTCCACGAATTCAGATCTTGATGTTATTTGGTTGAAATGATGATGATGCCACCCTGAAGTGCCTGATGGGCCAGTACCTGTCCCCACCTACTCGTAGTGGTTGGAGCAAAAACTGCCCCATGTCATCACCGATTCAACTCACATTACTGCACTTTAGCTGATCAGAGACAAATATTAATGTGATGGGGGATGATGAATTGCAAATGACAGGAAGTGGGCATGGCATGGCGCCAAACTTTGATCTGATGATTTGCCACAATATACAAAACGTTAATAACTAAATTTCACAAATCCAGGTCTTGACCCTAATTGCTGCAAATGATGATGACAGTCTGAAGTGGCTTTATTTCATTTTTATTTTATTGTACTTTAATGTATCTTATTAGAGCCTGAGCAGCGGAGCAAGCCCCTCAGGGGCGATGCAGAGCACCGCAAGGGCCCTATTGAAATTGACGCCTTTTTGAGGCCCTTATCATGCACGACAAGTCCCCATATTTAGCAGGCGCGTCAGGTATGGAGAAAGATTTTATATTTTGGGGGTCCCGAAATTTTTGGTGATGGGTCAGGGCATCGGGAAGGACCTGACTGCAAGCGTCATGCGTGCTGCGCGACTCACGTGAACCCTGTGGTGCAATGGAGGCAAGGGCCCGTAAAACGCTGCTCGCAGCTTTCATTTCGTTTGTTAGTTCGCAGTTTCCAGTGAAAAAAACAAAACATTTTTGTACACTTGTCTTCTAAAATGTGACCAGGGTGTACCCCGCCTTCCGCCCGAATGCAGCTGAGATAGGCTCCAGCACCCCCCGCGATCCCAAAAGGGACAAGCGGTAGAAAATGGATGGATGGATGTCTTCTAAAATGATCATTGCAATTATTTTTCAGTATATGCCTGCAAACCCATCTATGCAGGGGACATATGTACCCCACTACACACAAGTGCCTCCTGCCAACATCTCCGTCGAGGTAAGAGCATGTTTGTTGCGTGAAGACATTAGGAAATCCCCTCATGGAGTGTCTCAATGTCAGGAAAGTGCCGTCCAGCCGCCTGTTGCCGTAGAGACACCCACTGAACACACAAACTACTCCTACCAGCATAACAAGTGACGACAACGGTGAGTTTGACGTTCTTTCATTCATAATCAAATATTGTGTTCTGCTGTGAATCTGAAGCATTGTTTGTGTTGTCACATTGTGTCAGATCCCTCCCCGGACTCCATCTGGACTGTTACACAGAAAGAGGACACCACAAACTATTTCACTCCAGCAAAGGTGGACGCTTTGAGGTTTGAATGGACAGAAGGATAAAAAAAACAAAAAAAAAACCCCCACAAACATTCACGACTTATTTTGTTTTCTTCTACGCAAAACATTATTTTGCCTGTTCCATATTGTTGTACATATCTTTTTTTGTGTGTGTGTTTCTTTCTTTATGTGCCCTAAATGTTTAAAAACTATATATAAAAAAAAACAGTTTAAAAGGTAAAGACATTTCTCTTTAGGGTGCAATGGGGCAGAATGGTCGGGTCTGAAACACAAACACAAGAAGGGCTTGTTTCTTTTTAAGATGCAGCAATCTTGACAAGGCTTCAGACAATCACACACGTACACAACACAACAACATCACGTCAACATGGTGCTTGATTGGCCACAAGATTGACTTAAAGCATTCCAGCTGTCCACGTCTAACCATGGCGCACAAACACAGACACACACAAACGAGTGGACTTTCTGCTCTTTTCCACTGTAACGTCTCACTTGGTTTCATATTTGAACAGTCGGCACATCACAAGGTGCGTTTTCTACTTTCTGGTCCTGTTATGGAGAAAAAAAGGACTGACTTTCCCCAGAATCATGTTTTAGTTTCAGTGTTGCTCTGCAGTCAATGTGGACGTGAAGTCAAAAGCTCTGACGTGTTCTACAGAAGACACAATGTTTGCTTCTGCTTTTTTATTATTTAAATGTTTATTTGATTTTATTCATTCATGAGGCTTTTCAGATTGATCCTATTTTTCAAACAAACCTTGATTTTATTTTTGATAGTGTGTTGTGATAGTGACATTTTTGTATGTTTACAGACCTTGTTGTTGTTGTTGGTTTTTTTTTACTTCCTAAAAGGCTTTAATGTGTGTTTCTGTTACAAACGTCATGAACATCAATCAGCTGTGTATGTTTTAATAAGGTTTCCATGCTCGAAACAAACAGACCTCATCCTCACACATTGAGCGTTCTATACAGGCAATATAAGCAGTTTAGTAAGCTGTTCACAGCTGGTACTGTGTCCAAATCTTCTACATCTTCCGTCCAAAGTTTGTTAATCATGTCCAAGGTCTGGCGATCTATGCAATTAATTTATGAGTCCTGACAGATGCAATATAGTGCAGATATTTACACCTCCCGATGGGCCTGGAGTGACAGCATTCAGCGTGTGCTGCGTGAAAAGTGATGTGCGTGTGGTTTTAATTGGAGGATCTGAGCTAGGACGGGTGTTCTCAAAGTGCAGCACACTCGGCGCCCAATTTCCTAGTTTCCATCCGCCATCAGCAGTCTTTTCTTTCTCGCTTTGCTGTTTTCAGGGGCAACATTCACCTTCACGGCAATGCCTTAGATCTCACTGGAAGGGTAGAAAATACAAAGCTGCAGTGATTCCATGTTTTGGGTGGCGCTGGGATTAATGAACTAATGCTCAGCTTTTAGGAAAATCCTTTATCAAATATGACGACATCTGTTCTATCTGCATCCATCATCTCGTTTCATGTTCCGGCGTCTGTGCCAAGATGCCTCTCATCACGTCCCACGCCCGGCTATTAACTTTGTCTTTTTTGGTTTTGTTTATTTTTTTAAATAAATGTTGGCCTCCAGCAAGGAGGTTTGTTTTCACCTGTGTGTTGATGTGCTTTAAAAGAAGGATACAGATGATGCCTGCAGGAGGAGCAAAGCAAAGACAAAGACAAATCTGTTTGAAGACACTTTTCTAATCTCCTTGATCTGCAGACCTTGACTGAGTCGTCCTTTTGAGAACACTTTTTAATCAAAAGTTTTACAAATAGGCCTACTGTATACTTGTAGTTTATACCAAATAGCATGTGAATAGGTGCTCCTGCGTATATTTGAAAGCTCTCTCTATATAAATATATACACTACCGTTCAAAAGTTTGGGGTCACCCAAACAATTTTGTGGAATAGCCTTCATTTCTAAGAACAAGAATAGACTCTCGAGTTTCAGATGAAAGTTCTCTTTTTCTGGCCATTTTGAGCGTTTAATTGACCCCACAACTGTGATGCTCCAGAAACTCAATCTGCTCAAAGGAAGGTCCGTTTTGTAGCTTCTGTAACGAGCTAAACTGTTTTCAGATGTGTGAACATGATTGCACAAGGGTTTTCTAATCATCAATTAGCCTTCTGGGCCAATGAGCAAACACATTGTACCATTAGAACACTGGAGTGATAGTTGCTGGAAATGGGCCTCTATACACCTATGTAGATATTGCACCAAAAACCAGACATTTGCAGCTAGAATAGTCATTTACCACATTAGCAATGTATAGAGTGTATTTCTTTAAAGTTAAGACTAGTTTAAAGTTATCTTCATTGAAAAGTACAGTGCTTTTCCTTCAAAAATAAGGACATTTCAATGTGACCCTAAACTTTTGAACGGTAGTGTATATACACTGTATAAAAATATAAATGTGACACTTTTGTTCACAAATCTGTCTAAATCTGTGTTAGTGAGCACTTCTTCTTCCTTCCATCCTCACAGGTGTGGCATATCAAGATGCTGATTAAACAGCATAATTAATGCACAGGTGTGCCTTAAGCTGTCACAATAAAAGGCCACGCTGAAATGTGCAGTTTTATCCCACAGTACAATGCCGCAGATGTCACAAGTTTTGAGGGAGCCTGCAATTGCCATGCTGACTGCAGGAATGTCCACCAGAGCTGTTGCCCATTAATTGAATGTTCATATCCCTACCATAAGCCGTCTCCAAGGTTGTTTTTTTTAGAGATTTTGGCAGTACATCCAACCGGCCTCACAACCGCAGACCACGTGTAACCACACCAGCCCAGGACCTCCACGTCCAGCATGTGCATCTCCATGATTGTCTGAGACCAGCCGCCCGGACAGCTGCTGCAACAATTGGTTTGAAGAACCAAATAATTTCTGCACAAACTGTGAGAAACCGTCTCAGGGAAGCTCATCTGCATGTGTGTTGTCCTCATCACGGTCTCGACCTGACTGCAGTTCGTCGTCATAACTGACTTTAGTGGGCAAATGCTCACATTCGATGGCGTCTGGCACGTTGGAAAGGTATAGATGGGCAGGGGTATGTTATGGACAACGAGCGCAAGAGCATTTTATTGATGGCATTTTGCAGAAATACCGTGACGAGATCCTGAGGCCCATTATTGTGCTATTCACCCAAGACCATCTCTTCATGACTGCACGGCCCCATGTTGCAAGGATCTGTACACAATTCCTGGAAGCTGAAAACATCCCAGTTCTTGCATGGCCAGCATACTCACCAAACATGTCACCCATTGAGCATGTTTGGCAAGAAATGCTCACTAACACAGATTTGTGAACAATATTTGAGAGGAACAGGTATTTTGTGTATATAATAAAAGATTTAGATATTTGAGTTTAACTTGTGTAAAATGGGAGCAAAAACGAAAGTGTTGCGTTTATTTTTTTGTTCAGTTTATATATATATATATATATATATATATATATATATATATATATATATATATATATATATATATATATATATATATATATATATATATATAGCTGTCAAACAATTATATCACACTTTTGCATTTTGATTATTTGCACTTAATCCAAATCAAATGTATTTATATAGCACTTTTCATACACAGGCAAGTGACAAACACAAAGTGCTGTACAAAACAAAATAGAAGCGATGAAAAAATACACACAATCACATTCACACACACGCACACACACACACTCACAGCACTATTGACAATAACAAAACATGGCATGGCACTGAGGATTTTAGAGAAAACACCACCTTTGAGGCGTCCACACTGGAGAATAACTCAAATTAACGCCATTTAAATAAATATATATACAGGTATATATATATATATATATAAATATATATATATATATATATAGTATAAAACATGATAAAATATATGTAAAAATAAAAATACTAATATAAATATTACAATAACAATAAAAACATAACATTTAGAGAACAATAGTAATATTATTAAGATAGAAAACAACACAATAAAATAATAATTAAAAAAACATAAGTCTTTAACGTGATCCGTAAAAAGCTTGATTAAAAGGTGCATCTTTAGAATTTTTTATATTTTATATTATATATTGTTTTATATTATATACTATTATTTCAGGCTTTCTGGCAGACTGTTCCACAGGTGGGGGCCATAGTGGCTAAATGCCGCCTTACCGTGGGTCTTTGTTCTGGTATTTGGTAAAGCTAAAAGGCCAGAGGAACTCAGGATCCGCGAAGGTTGATACGACAAAAGCAGGTTAGATAGATAATAATGCGCAAGGCCATTAAAACATTTAAAAACTAATAATAGAACTATAAAATTGACCCTGAAGCTGACGGGAAGCCAATGCAGCGACTTTAAAACTGGTGTAAGTGCTCCCGCCCTCCGGTCCTTGTCAGCACGCATGCAGCTGAGTTTTGTAATAATTGCAGACTTCAGATATTCTTTTTAGGAAGGCCAGAGAGCAAGGATTTACAATAGTCTAAAGGATAAGAAATAAAAGCATTCATTAGCACCTCCGTGTTGGCCTGAGAGAGAAACGGGCTATGTTCTTAAGATGACAAAAAACATTTTTGTAAATAAAAGTCAGCTTGGAGTCAAAAGTCACGCTCACATTTTTATAGACTGTGTTGGTTTAAAATCTTGTAATTTCAGTAAAGGTATCTCCCTCGGGTCTTCAGGGCCTAAAACTAAAACCTCTGTTTTGTCCTGGTTGAGCTGTAGGAAATTCACTGCCATCCATGACTTGTAGTCTACAATGCAGTTAAAGAGGGTATCTATTAGTCCTGTGTCATCAGGAGTCATCAATGTGTATCATCAGCTTCACTGTGGAAACTGTTGCCGTGTCTCCTCATGATGTCCTCTACAGCAGTGGTGCCCAACCTTTTTGTAACTGCGGACCGGTCAACGCTTGAAAATTTGTCCCACGGGGGGGGGGGGGGGGGGGGGGGGGGGTTTGTCATAAAAAAATACAATCATGTGTGCTTACGGACTGTATCCCTGCAGACTGTATTGATCTATATTGATATATAATGTAGGAACCAGAATATTAATAACAGAAAGAAACAACCCTTTTGTGCGAATGAGTGTGAATGGGGGAGAGAGTTTTTTTGGGTTGGTGCACTAATTGTAAGTGTATATTGTGTTTTTTATGTTGATTTAATAAAAAGAAATTTTTTTTTTTTTTTTTTTTGTGCGGCCCGGGACCAATCGATCCACGGACCGGTACCGGGCCGCAGCCCGGTGGTTGGGGGACCACTGCTGTAGAGGCATTATATAAAGATGAAAACGAATGGTACCTAAGATTGAGCCTTGAGGAACCCCATATATTATCTCATGGGTTCTTAATCAGTAAATTACATGCATAATTTGAATTAACTTCTTTTTTTTTTTTAAAGGTAATCAGTGTCAAACTGGAACATTTTTAAGTGGTGTCAAACAGTTACATTTTTTAATCAGCTCAATCACTTCCACATTTTAATTACAGTAAATTACTTCCATGCATAATGTATTTACTTTAAAAATCAATTGTCAGAATATCAAACAGGAACATATTTAGGTGCTGTCAAATGATTACATGTTTTATTAGATTAATCACACTTCCGTTTGAATAAATGTGATTAATCTCAGTAAATTACTCGCATGCATAATTCAAATTAACTATAAGATAATATTTTTATCGGAACAACTGTTTGAAATGCTGTCAAATACTTATATTTTTAATTAGATAAATCACACTTTCGCATTTTGATTAGTCAAAGTAAATTACTTGCGGGATTACTTTAAATTACCTTTACAATCATGTTTTGTTGTCAGAATGTTAAACAGGGAAACATTTTCAGGTGCTGTCAAATGATTTTTTTTACCAGATTAATCACACTTCTGCATTTAGTCACAATAAGTTACGTGCGTGCATAATTTCAATCAACTTTAAAAACATAATATTTTGTAAAAATGTCAAGCAGGAACATTTTTAGGTGTTGTCAAACCTTTCAATCGGATTTATCAAATTTTTTCATTTTGATTAATCACAGTGCATTACTTGCATGCATAATTTAAATTAACTTAAGTAGAAAAATATTTTGCAGTCAGAATGTCACACTGCAACATTTTTTAGGCGTTTTACCTGAATAAACGTCATTTGCTCCAAACAGTTGTAGCTAAAGCAATATCAGTTTATTTTGAAACAAAATTTGCCACAAGTTGGAGTCTCCTCACACATCTTGGCACTGACGTATGCATTGACCTGATCACTGACTGTAGAACAACCTGTGTTACCGTTCATGGTTAAGGTGTACAAAAAATAAAATGTGCAATTAATCTGCATCTGTACATGCTTCAAGGGATGTTTTGTGATTATAAGCTGACAACCCTAATATAGTGTATACACAGTATATTTATACATACATATACTGTATATACTACATTGATATGGCACCAACAATAATACATGAGAATTTATTACTGAAACAATTAAATCTACATAAAAAATAGCAAGTACATAAAAAGTATAATACAATGTACCAAGACAATTTAGGTTTTGAATATATATACAAAGTTGAAAATATTCTGAATTTGTCAAAAGTTGCTGTAGACTCCCGTACACAAAATAGACTTTGAAAGTTAATTTACAATCTTTTTGCAAAACTCATTAGGACCTTTTTCCAGGTGTGACAAATAAGACTACTTTGTATCACTTGCAGAAGAATTCCACTTCCATTCAATCACACTCTGCATGGCAATGTCATATTTCAACACTTGTTGAAAGTCAAATTAGAAAAATAATCCTCTATTGAATGTAAATGTGCATATTACATGAGAAAACAATGTACAAGTCTTACGGCCCAATACAAAGGTGCCATTAGGAGAGTCCCATTATGTCATCTAAACATGTGTAGTTGCTTCCAACTGAACACTGGACTTGACAATATGCTTTATAGTCAGTAAACAAGAATTACTTTTCAGACAAATCCTGCAGTATTTGAGGTATGCTCGCTCTAAAGACAATTCAAGAAAAAAAACAAAAAACAAACTTAAGTGTGGGTAGACGACTTGGGGGGCAGTGCGTAGAGCTCCAGCAACATCCTGTAAGCAAAAGTTCAATAAGCTTGGTTAGTCCCTGATCTGATGAGCTGGTGTTTCAGGGCCTTGGTAGGCCTGCTGACGTTTCCTTTCACAACAGTTTACGGTTCACTATCTCCCAAACCATCCTTCTTCTGAAATACGGCATTTGTTTCTGCAAAAAGGATCAACAGAGCACATGTTAGCAGCTGAAGAAGGCTCCCATTCAGGCTGATTGGGCAGAGCAAATACCTGTGTGAATGTAATTGGCTTGTCTTTGGTAATGTAATCTGCATATTTACATGTGAACATTCCACAGTCACTCCCGTTCATTTGCTGGGGGATTTCCTGCGAGGACAAAGAGTGGACACACATTTTCAGAGATGACAGTCATTTTGACATATTAAGGTACACATCAAATACTTTATTGGCAGTCAATTACAAACCATATTTTAACTGTAGTTTGGAAACAATAGAGTGGTGTTGCATTGAACAAATAAGCAACTTTAGCACAACAACCTAATATAGCCTTCCACATGGCAATGCCTCTTCAAATTTTTTGTTGTATAAAACTAACCGCCATTTTGGTCATTTAGTGCAGTGTTTTTCAACCTTTTTTGAGCTAAGGCACATTTTTGGCGTTGAAAAAATCCAGAGGCACATTACCACCAGCAGAAATCATTAAAAAACTAAACTCAGTTGACAGTAAAAAAGTTGTCGCAATTGTTGGATATGACTTTAAACCATAACCAACCATGCATCACTACAGCTCTTGTCTCAAAGTAGGTGTACATTCACCACCTGTCACATCACGCCGTGACTTATTTTGAGTTTTTTGCTGTTTTCCTGTGTGTAGTGTTTTAGTTCTTGTCTTGCGCTCCTATTTTGGTGGCTTTTTCTCTTTTTTTTGGTATTTTCCTGTAGCAGTTTCATGTCTTCCTTTGAGCGATATTTCCCGCATCTACTTTGTTTTAGCAATCAAGAATATTTCAGTTGTTTTTATCCTTCTTTGTGGGGACATTGTTGATTGTCATGTCATGTTCGGCTGTACTTTGTGGACGCCATCCTTGCTCCACAGTAAGTCTTTACTGTCCTCCAGCATTTTGTTTTTGTTTACTTTGTAGCCAGTTCAGTTTTAGTTTTGTTCTGCATAGCCTTCCTTAAGCTTCAATGCCTTTTCTTAGGGGCATTCACCTTTTGTTTATTTTTGGTTTAAGCATTAGACACCTTTTTACCTGCACACTGCATCCCGCTGTTTCCGACATCTACAAAGCAATTAGCTACCTGCTGCCACCTACTGATATGGAAGAGTATTACATGGTTACTCTGCCTAGCTCTAGACAGTACCAACACAT
The DNA here is from genome assembly GCF_033978785.1 of Entelurus aequoreus. Classification (NCBI taxonomy): domain Eukaryota; kingdom Metazoa; phylum Chordata; class Actinopteri; order Syngnathiformes; family Syngnathidae; genus Entelurus; species Entelurus aequoreus. Next base: position 28,476,898 of record NC_084737.1, read on the forward strand.
CATTTGCAGACTATAATTACCGGTACTGGTTTGCAAAAAATATTTTTAACCCAAATAGGTGAAATTAGATAATCTCCCATGGCACAACAGACTGGAACTCTCGGCACACTAGTGTGCCGCGGCACAGTGGTTGAAAAGTGGATTTGAAGCAATACCGTGTGCTCTCTGTGCTAAAAAGGTACATCAGCACCGTGCACTAGGAAGGGACTAATTAGAGCATGGGTGTCAAACTCTGGCCCACGGGCCAAATGTGGCCTGCCGTGTAATTTCACTTGGCCCTTGAGGCGATATCAAATTAACACTAAAGCTGGCCCGCCGATTATATACAGCGGTGGTGCCGCGGTAACACCGCATTCACCGCAAATTCTCAGACTTGCCAACCCTCCCAGCAGACTCCCAAATTTCAGTGCCCCTCCCGAAAATCATCAGGTCCGCTTTTCATCCAGTCCAACCAGTGCTGGCCCAGTCACATAATAAGTGCGGCTTCTTCAATCACACACACACGTGAATGCAACGCATACTTGATCAACAGCGATACAGGTTACACTGAGGGTGACCGTATAAACAACTTTAGCACTGTTAGAAATATACGCCACACTGTGAATCCACACCAAACAAGAATGACAAACACATTTTGGGAGAACATCCACACCGTAACACAACATAAACACAACAGAACAAATACCCAGAATCCCATACATCCCTAACTCTTCCCACCCTCAGTGTAACCTGTATCGCTGTTGATCAAGTATGCGTTGCATTCACGTGTGTGTGCGTATAGAAGTCCCACATATCTTGTGACTGGGCCGGCACGTTGTTAGAATGGATGAAAAGCGGACGTGACGACAGCTTGTAGAGGACGTTAAATGCAGTGCCTTTAAGGCACGCCCCCAAGACTGTGGTCCGGGTGGACTACGAGATATAATGACTGATGAACACCTTCGTTCGATAATGAAGGTTGCCTCAGCTCAAAGCCTGAGCCCCGACATTAATGAACTAGCATCCAAGAAAAGATGGCTGGTATCTGGCTTGGGCACATCAGATTAGATCAGTGTGTTGCAAACTGAGCAGTTTAAAGTCCTGAATGGCTGGTTTATTCATTGTTATTTTATTTTCAAATGCATTACCCTGTGGAAAAAGTTAATGTTGATATTTACCTCAGAAGGCTGCAAATAGAAAAGAGGCATTACATTTTTATTGAATTGTATTTGATATGCCATTGATATTTTTTAATTATTATTATTATTATTATTTGAAACTCGATTTTGCATGTCACTATAAAGTTATATAAGCCTTGCTTGTTCAATATTCAATGCAAAACTTGTTTGGGTCCCTATTATAAGGTTAATTTGTTCAACCTTGGCCCGCGGCTTTGTTCAGTTTTTAATTTTGGCCCACTCTGTATTTAAGTTTGACACCCCTGAATTAGTCATGAGAATATGGCCAACTTGGTTTCTGGCAATCTCCTCAATGATTGGTCAAAAGGCACTCACGTGACTACAGAACACCCCGACTGCCCCTAACTTTGAGCTGATGCTATACGTTTGGAGCACTTCCTCGTTAGTTTTTGGACGTTTAAAATTGCCCTGTTGTGCAACATGCGGCTGCTCTACCCGGGAGAATTGTGGGAAGGTTTTACATCGCTTTCCCCGCGACATAGAAATAAAACATGGTTCACAAACAACACTGGAGAGCCACAGTTTGCAGCGTCTTGTGCGAGGTAAATATACAACATGTCGTCTGCGTTTTGTTCAGGAGGGAACACGCAGAAGCTAACACAAATAACAGAAAACATTAACAAATTTATGAGATGGTTTAACAAAAACAGACTCTTTGAATCTCAGTAAAACTAAAATAATTAAACTCAGTAACAGTAGAAAAGAAAGTTGGACACAAATATGAAGAGGGACATTGAAAGAGTAAAAGAAACCACATTTGGGGTATAATAGATGAAAAAATGAACTGGAAGTCTCAAAACAACATACAACATAACATGGTAAGAAATACACCGATAAGGAATAAAGCAAAATATCTACTGGACCCAAAATCAGTTCATATTCTCTATTGCTTGTTTGTGTCACCATATCTGAGATATTGTGCAGAAATATGCTGAAATGGCTACAAAAGTACACTTAATCACTTACCATGTCACAAAAAAGAAAGATCAGTTAGAATTATAAGTGATACATACAGTGATGTCAAATACATTGGAGGCAGCACCCACAGTTGACATACTTCACACAAAAGTAAAAATTCATCTGTGATTGTTGGTCCAAAGCTAATGAAGATTTTAACAAAATGAAGGAAATTAGGTTTTTTTTGGTCGTTCAGGGTATTTTATTAGATTTTTTTGCATTTATTGCGACGTCGGATGCGTGTTAAGAGTGCCCGCTGGTCACAAAACACTACAGGGCTGTAGCAGCAGAGGGCGTCAAAATTATACTTTGACTAAAAAAAGCATGTTTTATTTTGACTTTATGAGCTGAAGTATGTTTAGAACTACTTATAGACATGATTTGGGGGGATTTTAATCAGAAAAACAAAGAACAACGACAGCAATTGCCAGCATCCAGGCACAGCCGTGTACGTCCCTGGTAGCAGTCATGGCGCCTGTTCAGTTGGCCACACTCTATACACACAACTGACTAATGGACCAACAGCGGCACCTGGTGGTCAAAACAAACACACTGACCCTGTGTATGTCTGTTTAGCTTTTATCTTTTACTTTTAATACTTGATAGGTTTCTCTGAATTAAAGTGTCAGTTCTCCTGATAGACTATACAGGACTGTCTCAGAAAATTAGAATATTGTGATAGACAGTTTACTGCATCAATGCGGCGTGGCATGGAGGCAATCAGCCTGTGGCATTGGGTAAAGTGCCTTGCCCAAGGACACAACGGCAGTGACTAGGATGGCGGAAGCGGGAATCGAACCTGGAACCCTCAAGTTGCCGGCACGGCCACTCTACCAACTGAGCTATACCGCCCCCAGTAATCCGTGCAAAAGGATTCCCAACCAAGTACTGAGTGCATTAATTGACATTTTCAAATGTTTGATTTTGTTTTGCTGTTATAAATCTTTTTTTTTTACTTGGTCTGAGGAAATATTCTAATTTTTTGAGATAGGATTTTTGAGTTTTCTTACGCTGTATGCCATAATCAGCAATATTAAAATAATAAAAGGCTTGCAATATTTCAGTTGATGTGTAATGAATCCAGAATGTATGACATTTGTTTTTTTAATTGCATTACAGAAAATAAAGAACTTTATCACAATATTCTAATTTTCTGAGACAGTCCTGTAGAGTAGTTGCTCTATTTCAGGGGTGCCCACACTTTTTCAGCAGGCAAGCTACTTTTCAAAAGACCAAGTCATGGTGATCTACCTCATCTTATAAAATAAAATAAATAAATAAAAAATAAATACAATAAATAAATTAAATAAATTAAAAATAAAAATATATATACATATATATATATATTTATGAAACAGACGTTTTTTGTTAACATGTTAAAGGTGTTTAATAAAAATACAAGCATTTAACACATGTATCATGTTGTAATCGTATGCATGTTCGAAATAAACTCAATCCATAATCATAACATATAGATTCCTTTCTTTCATAAAGACAAGAATATACGTTGGTGTATTACCTGATTCTGATGACTTGCATTCATTGAAATCAGACAGGATTCACAGTAGTGCTGATAACTTCCACATTTTCAAATTTACAGTGTGGAGGAGAAAAAAAGTCCTCCTTTCTCTCCAATACCACATGAAAGTGGTTGTTTTTTGTCATCTTATTTGTCCAGCTTCCATTCTTGTTTTAAACACTTTACAAGAACGGCAAACTCCTTAGCTTGCTAGCTTGTGTGCGCTAGCTTTCTGACTCTTATTTTGTTAGCGCAGGCAGGATGGAGCAGCATTTTTTTTTATTGTGAAGACAGAAACCGTGCGGTCTGTATTTAAGCTTTTGACTACATGTTCGGTGCGAGAGTGTTGAAATAAAAAGGGTTTCTCGCTTTCCTGTCAGTCCTTTGTTTCTTAATACTGAGTTTGCAGCAGCCAGCATCCTCTCACAAAATCCTCGGGTGCAGCGAATGTCAATCAAGTGACGTCATACTGAAGATTGATGATCGCTAATTTTTAAGTCTATTTTTTTAATGCCTGGCTGGCGATCGACTGCCACACCCGCCGCGATCGACAACTGGGCACCCCTGCTCTATGTTATAAGAGGGAAAAAGGACTCACTCCATCAACTGGGAAGTACACTTACGAGCCTCATTAAATGTTGAACTTACATTGCGCGTCTTGCTGCATAAAGTCCATCCTGTGGTATCCAGTTCTTGACCCTTTTTGTCTTTACTTTCTTGTTGCAGGTATTCACTGTAGACAACACACTGAGTTCATCTTTACAGTCGACATGCAGAAAATCCCTTTCACATCAGTGCAACTTACAGCAACACTTTGCACGCTTCATCATTGTTTCCTCCCATAGAATCAAAATATGTGACAGCCTTTTGTCGGAAATCCACCACCTGAGACAAGGAATGTGATGATGTTAGCCTGCTATATAACATACTCAAACGTCCCCATTGCTTAGTACAACTTACAGAGAGGCACCAATGCATCCTCAGGTGGACAGGAACCAAAAGAATGTCTTTGGAAAAGATGTCCATCTTTTTAGTCCAGCGGCGGACAGCAGAATATCCGCTACTGCGCAGCTTGGGATAGAAGAATGTGCTAAATGTGTTGACAGTGGGCAGCTTAGGGTTTTTGCTACGTTCCACCAGCAGATTCATGTAAAAGTTGATCACCTGACAATAGAAGGACATGAAATGCCCAAATTAATGAAGATTGGGTTGAAATAGAACAAAGTGTTAAGTGCAAGTAAGTTAGACTGTTGATGACCAATAGCGAATTCACAATAATGGATGCATAATGAACCCCTAATCAATGCCATAACATGTTTATAAATTGCAATTGTATTCAATCAGCAGTAAATTTTTGTTCTTGACCAAGAACACAAGTTCACGCTTACACTACAAAAAAAAATATTTTATGCATGCTCCGATTAATCCCTGAGACAGATTGACCGATACCAATACGATCACATGTATTAGCTGTACATTTAAGGTATGCTTGCTCTAACAATATCAGCACAATGTTTAAACTAGTTCCTTATTTTCTTTTATGACATACAAAGGTTTGAGCAAAACTAATTCAATAGTACACAATATTAGGGCTTGGCGATGAAATTATATCAATATATTACAATAGACACGTAATCAATATTTCATTTAATTTTTTTTCATTTATTTATTTATTTCAGGCAATGACATAAAAAAGTAAAAAGTTGACAACACATAATAATATAAATTAATATAGTGCAAAAGTTAATGTATAGTAATGTATAGTATAGTATGTAATGCATAATTGTCCAGTTCAATAAAAAAATGTGTGTGATATATAACAATTTTATTTATTTTTTTGTTCATTTTGTCAGAAGAAACCAGTAGTTGCAAAGAGGTTGGTTGCATTAACAAAGCCCTCGCTCTCTTGTAAACCCAGCAACGGAGAAAGTGATCACTGATTAGTGGGAGTGACCCGCCAACAATCAATTAGGTAACAGTATAAACTATCAATTTTGGTTGCGCCATCCTTTCGTCTCGCGGTAGTTCTTTTGCACAGTGTGAGAAGAGAAACTCAAAATGAGTGCTGCAGAGAGACAATGTATTGTTGACAAAACAGGAAAAGTCCCTTCTACAGTATGGATGTTTTTTATTTATTTTTAAAACACGGACCGTAGTCGGACCAAGGCGCTCATATGATCAGTAATACCACAGTTTGTAAACATTGACAAAAAAAAAGAGAAATATCACTATCTAATAATTATATCGATCATATACGTGTTTTATTAATGTAATTGTTAATTTCATGCTAATATTTCCTTACTTTCTGCTGTAAAGTCGTACCATCTACACTTCCTAAACTTTACTAAACACGTATTTCTTGGTGTTGTTTCAAGCTGGCTTAGCAGCTAGCTTAGTTATTGGCCTGCCTGCTTCTGGCTTGCTCTCGGTGTGTAACATGTGTAGCCTCGTCCTCCAGTGATTTAAGATTAAAGATTAAAGATACCAATGATTGTCACACACACACTAGATGTGGTGAAATTTGTCCTCTGCATTTGACCCATCCCCTTGGGGAGCAGTGGGCAACAGCGGCGCCGCGCCCGGGAATCATTTTGGTGACTTAACCCCCAACTCCAACCCGTGTTGCTGAGTGCCAAGCAGGGAGGTTATGGGTCCCATTTTTATAGTCTTTGGTATGACTCGGCTGGGATTTGAACTCCAACCTACCGATCTCAGGGCAGACACTCTAACCACTAGGCCACTGACTTAAGATACCAAGAAATGCAGTTTATCTGCCGTAATGGAGGTGATGATTATCTACTTAGGGGATTGGCTCCACACGGTGTATAAAGATGCACAATTAACTGCTGGCCCCTTGTCAGCCCAAAAACTAAAATAAAAATAAATAAAGTATCTGCCACACAGGATCGTTTTCTGTGATCGTCATTAAAAAGCATAAATCGGCAATAACCAATCATATTCTTTTTACGGAAATCAGCCCATTGATAGGCGGATCCCGAATAAAGAATTTTTAAAATGGCTTTTAGACAAGGAATCTGTGCTCACCTCATCATTGAGCCAGTTAAGGCCACTGAGAGTCTGCAGATCTTTGCGGGTCAGGCTAAGACCAAATCCCTCACTGAATATTTCATCAGGACTCCCACGTCTTAGCACCTTGTCCACCTGAGCTTCCATCTCCTTAACAAATAGACAAAGTGTGAAGGGCAGGAAAAAGTCCAGACGTTTACATTATCATTACATTAATTTAAAAAATCTTAATATTTAAAAAAAATAGACATGCGAGTACATGTGTAGATAATAATCACACCTCTGAGAGTTCTGGGAATTCTGGTTTATCTTCAAAAGGCTCTTGTATAACTAAAGTCAAAGGAATTTCCTTCTCCAAAGGAACTCGGACATGGACCTCCACATCTCTGCTGCGGTGCCCTGCCTCGGACAGACGCTAAGAACATAAAAACGCAGGTTAGTGGAACATAAAAACGCAGGTTAGTGGAACATAAAAACGCAGGTTAGTGGAACGTAAAGGGTGGTGCACTGCCCATGTGATGAGTGTTGTAGCTACCTGCCGCTGCAGCTGGGCCGCCAAAGCCTCCTGCTCTTCTATATGTCTTCGTCTTTCTCTTGCCCGAGAATCATACATACTTGTCCTATGGACACATATGTTATGTTTTTTATGAACATAAGTATTAAACTTAAGTATTGAATCAATTAAACTAACACAGGTACTTACAGCTCTTTAATCCATAACTCGGCTTGGAAGCAAGGCGCTCTGTGAAGACAGATGTTTTTTGTTGTAAGCTAATTGTAATTAATGGTGTTAAAGCCAGAAAACAAAACTAACCTTGAGCCGTCTTGCTTTTTAACCTTTTGCTCATTCACAATAATAACTGAGTCACCATCATGAGCTAAAAGAGAAAGGACATAAGCAGATTTGCAATTCACTCAACAATTCAGTACACATGTACCAAAAAAAGATGGCAATCAACTTACCTGATGACTGAGTGTCCTGAGAGGAATTGTCCTGCAGTGTGGAAGGGGAGGGAGATGACAAGAGGGGAGCAGGTTGAATGGAGCTAAGGTCCGTGTCCTGAGACCATGTCTGGTTCCCTGGTTTGCGGGTGGTCCCCACTGGGCTGGGAAGGTTGCTGGAGCTCTGGCTAGATACCCCCCTGGGGCTGGGAGGACTGCTTGGCCCCTCTGAAGTATCCCCTGCCGCTGAACCAGCAGGGGAAGAAAATTGTAGCAGTCTCCGGCTGGTGCTCAGAAAGCTGGTGCTGAAAGAATGTGAAGAAATAAACATGAATAAGTTAGTTTCTCGCAAGCAGACAGAACAGGCAAAAAATTTGATAGGGAACAATACACATTAGCAACCCAACAGGTTTTATTTAATGCAGAGACTGAATATTTCTCAACTGTGGCACAACAATACACAGATTGATCTGTATATAATGTGTTTTGATTTTGCCAAACCAATTAAATAGCGTCAAAAGCCAACTTGGAAAGACTAATCCATGCCTTTGTCTCCAACAGGTTGAACTACAGTCATGGCCTTTTCACTGGCCTCTATAAACGAGCTGTAAAGCAGCTGCAGTACATCCAAAATGCTGCTGCTTGATTCCTGACTAGAACCAGAAAATATGACCATATTAGTCTAGTGCTTAGGTCACTGCACTGGCTTCTTGGAGTGCAAAGAATAGACATTAAAACAGCTCTGCTTGTGTACAAGTCTTTTCATGGTCTTGTGCCAAAGTACATCTCTGACATGTCAGAAGCATTTGAACAATATCGGCCTCTAAGAATCTTTAGAGAATGATTCTCCTGCTGATACCCAGAGTCAGGACAAAACATGGTGAGGCTGCGTTTCAGTTTCATGCTCCTAAAATCAGGAATAGTCTTCCAAAACATGTGTGACAGGCTTTAACGTGACAATGATCAAATCCAGGCTGAAAACACTTATTTAATTGTGCATATGACAACTGAAAGTATTTTATTTACACACTTGGATTTTAATTTGAATTATTGTTTTTGTGATAATTATATTTTAGAGTTTAGACATGATTATTTTGGGGGGTATTTCGCCTTCCTGTAATTTTCTGTAAAGCACTTTGAATTGCCTTATGTACGAACTGTGCTCTATAAAAAAAACCTGACTTGCCTTGATTGAACGGTCAATGTGAGAAATGTTTTTAAAAGAGGTTAGCTCTAGTTGACCATATACAGTATATATTATGATTATTAAGCATTACAACTGATTCTAAATTCCCAAAGTGATTACAATCAGTGAGTCAATGTTGAAGGACCTTCATGTATACTTACAAATCTCGGTGAGACCGAACAATGGAATGCGGCCGGCCATTGTGAAGACACGACGACTGACCACCTGAGACCATGTTCAAAAGCTGCCTGTAGACCTCCTTCTCCTCTAAACAAACCGACTGGACACATGGGATTAGGCATGAGTTTTTAAAGAAAAACAAAGGTGGTACAATATTGTGCCAACGTCTCACCTCCTGAGCTGTGCAGCAGGGCTTAGTGTGAAGTGTGTGGCCGGATGACGTTCTGTGTGACGGGCTTTGAAAAACTTTGATTGGAAAGGTCTTCTCGTACATGCTATTGCTGGAGCTGCTGGTTGTAGATGCCCCACTAAGCACACTATGCAAACATAATGTAATCAGACATGACAAAAACAACCCTGACTACACAGACTTAAGTACAGAAATGGTTGCAGCACCTTGGTGTGGCATATGTTCTGAAGTTTATGGGCCTGCCAAGCCGTGCAGAAGGGTGAAATTTGGATGTGATAGTAGATGGCAAGCTGCATGGATGCCCATTTATTTTTGGTACTTCACGATGTCCTGGATTGATGTGCATTTGCCGCCTGCAAACTTTAGAATCCCCAAACAGACTTTATTTCCAGGCAATACCAGGGTTGCAGACAGAAAGTGACCATAAAGCGGCACCCATGATGCGTAGGCCTAGGCCAACAAGAAATCGCCCATTAATCAAAAAATAAATGAAAATGAACTTGATAACTTTGGTGTCATTAATATATATCCATGTTCGTGTGTTTGTTTGTTCCGTCTCTTGCTTCCAAACAGAGTGGCAGAGGATTCACTATGTGCATCGCTCTCAGCAGCTGAATGTGGTTTCTCAACAGCAGAACTACTGTAAATGAAAGGAGTAAACCCTCGACAGTCATCCACAATCTTTGTCTCAATGAGTGGAGGCGGAGCTAGCTTCTGACAGTGCTAGTCGCTAGTGTAAAGCACCACAAGGTAACACAAATTAGGATGAAAAAAGATGATTGCAAAGCAAACGTCCCGTTGTGGGATTATTTCGGATTCAAACTGAATGAGCAAGAGGATTCTAAAACTGTAGTTCATGATGTACAATATTTACACTAAGTGCAATTTTTGCTAACAGATATTGAGTCATTTTATTTGTGTTTACTTATTTAGGATATTTAGAAGTTCTTGACCAAATGGTAACAAATAATGAGAAGTAAGAGTATTGCGTTTGAAAGGGTTACATTATTATCATTATGATTTAATTAGTGCTTAAATTGGTTTTAAAATATAGCTGACAGAATTATCGTTTATGGGCAATAACGTGTGGGACAATATTATTCAGCAATATTTGTTATTGACCCAGGCCTAATGATGCACAACACTGTTGCAACACCTTAAAAGGTAAACTCACCTGATTTAGAGGTTTTCCACTCCAAAGTTGTCGAGGGAGCAGCAAAAGTCTGGTCCAATGAGTTTTCTTTGGAGCTCTTAAGAAAATAAGACCAGCACAACTTCAGTACAAACAACTCGTTTCCATATACAAATGCACCTTAAAATGCCTTACTTTCTTATAGTTTTTATTTCTAGAATATGTTTTTTGCACTACTGCGCTTGTTAAGAACAGCGTTTCATTCTCATGTGTATATTAATACGCTCTGAAAAACAATAGTACTAATACCACTGTTGGTATGCAGGGTTGATCTAGTCATACCTTTATGTAAAATAAAATTGTATCAGACTTATTAATTAGGGACGTACTGGTATTGCGGTTTCAAAATCCCCACAATAATGCTGTGACCTGCGATGCTATCAAACGAAAACTTGATGACTGTTTTTTTCTGGCACTTTTGCGGTAGCCAGTCTGAAAATAAAACTACATCTCTCAAAATCGTCAGCACAGTGCGGGACCGGCAAGGTAGAGGCGTGGAACGCTGTAAAGGGGAGAAAAAGAGGAAGCTTGTGGGAGAAGTGTGTTCGTAGTATATAAGAGGAATTGTTTTTTCTGACATTTCCCGAAAATGTCATCAAAATACATCCATAACTTTTTGAGTTATGTCGCTAACAAACAGGCAAACAAACCCTGGCAAAAAAAATTACCTCTTAAGCGTAATTAATATCCGCGTACAGCAAAGCAATGCGCGCCACAATCGTTTATAGCCTACACAAAGCCAGTCACGGCGCACAATGCAGACGGAAAGTGCCCGGTGGAATCGCGGACAGTGCACACCATGGGAAATAAGAGTAAAATGAGAAGCTCCTTGATAAACCATCACCCGGAAAATATATTTGAAACAAGCGAGGCTAAACATCTATTGGTAAGGTATTTACATTATCGAAATACATTATTTAAAAAAATGTCCACTGCAGACGACACTGCTTCTCAGAAAGTAAAAGTTGAAAGACACTAAAGTGAACATCATTGTTTTACACTTGTTACACAGGATGTGTCACTTTAAAAGATACTCAACTTTAAGTGTTTTTGTTATATTTGCTTCTGCGATGAGATGAGGCGACCTTCCGCCGAGTGCAGCTGGGATAGGCCCCAGATCCTCCGCAACCCCGAAAGCGACAAGTGGTAGAAAATAAATGGATGAATGAAACAGTGAATGTTCCCGCACAATTCTTTGCCCTTAAAAATACATGTTTGTCGTAATACATTTTATTATAACACTTGAGCATTATGTTTGTGTTCAATTACAGCAGTCCTTCTCAAATAGTGGGGTGAGCCCCACTGGAGGGGAGCAGTGCGATGCCAGAACATGCTTCATCACTATCATACTTCAAATCCTGCTTAAAAAGCGGCGCACGACAAAACGTGTTCATGGTAGCCATTAAGTCAGACTTCCTAATTTTGATTAAAAACAAAAAAAAAGAAGTTTTTATTCAATATTGTCTTATAGGTTAAAGTGTTTGCTTCTAAATTTATAACGCTAATCAGATTGAAAGCATTATAAATTGTATTATTTTATTTTATTTTTCAGGATCTAATGGTTCAAGTGGGTAAAAAAAAAAAAGTGTAAATGTGGATTTTTTAAATTTTTTTATGTATTTTAATACTTTCACGAGCACTGAGGCGAGGAAGCAGCTCACCAACCGGTGATGTCAATATAAGCACACAAGCTAGTGATCAATGGCGCTGCTATAAATAGTCTGTCTGCGTTAGCGTTTATAATAACAATATCACTTATACTTGGTTAAAATTCAAGTCACGAAATGTAAATAAAGTATTTTTGGTGGTTTTTGAATGGTTATTTATTGGGCTTTATGGGCAGAATAGAGGACATCCCATTGGCTCAATTGTAAGTGCCAGGCTGTACGCTTAACTTTTTTACTAGTAGCACCGGTGCTACTAAATGAAAAAAATTAGTAGCTCAGAAGATTTTTTGTAGCACAGAAAATATTTAAGAGCAATATGAAATGTATTAAATATTATAATTTCATACATATAAACACATTGCCTCATAAGGCCTACTGCAACTCTCAATTAACAGAGAACATCCTTAAACTGTGCTACCACTGTCAGTAACACGAGTGTCGGGCTGGACGATATGGATCAAAACTCATATCCCGATATCCTTTGGCCCATGAACTAACCCATAATTGAAAATATACGTTGATGTATCTAAATATCTCCACCATGCTTTGATTTTAAATTTTCAGGACGGATCGGGATCCCAATTACACAAAAACAGGTACCAACAAGTAAGAAAAGTAGGTTTTGCATAATGGGATCCCAACTTAAAGAGGGGTTTTGGGAAAGACAAAGCCTTGAAAATAATGTAAGAGAAGCCAAAAAATGATCTTCAATCTTCTTTAAAAAACATTTAGCTATGCTTAATTTTTCAGCTAACAAAAACACAAAAAACTAAGTGTGAAATAAGGTGCCAGGTTTAAGAGGACATGTTTGAACGTCAGCAGCAACATTTAAATAATTGACCTTAAACAATTGTTCTTATAGTTACCGTATTTTTCGGATTATAAATCACAGTTTTTTTCATAGTTTGGCCATGGGTGCGTAGCGACTTATGTGTGAAATTATTAACACATTATCGTAAAATACCAAATAATATTATTTATCTAATTCGCGTAAGAGACGAAGCAAATGGCAGAGATCGTCACACACACGTCAGCAATCGTCACTCACACGTCAGCCAATAAGAATTTGGCGGGGGCTTGTCATGGCAGAAGTGCATTGTGGGTCATAGGATGCTAACTGCTATATGCTACATGCGACTGCCGTAGCTAATAAAATGGATCACATCAACATTGGCGGTAACTTATAAAAACTGAGAAGGGCTGAACTAAAATGGCACCGAAAAGGAAATCATATACTGCAGATTACAAGCTGGACGTAGTGAAATATGCAGCAGAGAACGGCAATCGAGCAGCAGAAAGAAAGGACGTACCAGAGGCGACACTGGGGAGGAAGATTTCATCGGATTTAGCGATCAGGAGTGACAGATTGTTTGGTAAACGTACAGCATGTTCTATATATTATAGTTATTTGAATGACTCTTGCCATGATGTGTTGCGTTAACATACCAGGCACGTTCTCAGTTGGTTATTTAAGCGTCATATGGCGTACACTTATTCAGCCTGTTGTTCACTATTCTTTATTTATTTTAAATTGCCTTTCAAATGTCAATTGTTGGCGTTGGATTTTATCAAATAAATTTCCCCCAAAAATGCGACTTATACTCCAGTGCGACATATATATGTTTTTTTCCTCCTTTATTGTGCATTTTTGGCCGGTGCGACGTATACTCCGGAGCGACTTATAGTCCGAAAAATACTGTATGCATTATTATAGGACACTTTACTCGTTACTTTACCAAACAAGTAATTGAAACGGAATTACTCTTGAATACATGTAATCATTAGGGAAAGTAATTAATGTGTTACTTTAAAAAAACCTTCTGAGATAAGTTTCATATATGTGTGTGTATATGAGAGCAATGTGTGCGTCTGTCAGTGTGCCTTTTAAAGACGGTGCTTGTTGTCTAGTGATGTCAACGAGTCCACCCTCAGCCTTAATCTCACAAACATTTTAGCTTGGACTGTTTTTGTTAGCTTTGCAGGCTACCAGCAGAAGTTTGTCGGCTCTGACAGCAGTGCTTTTGAATCTTTCACTGGTTTGTTATGTCTGCTTAATAAATAGATTGAATGTGCTCCCATGGCTGTATGTTCTTGTCAAGAAGGTATGATTTGGATAGGACACAGCTCTCATCGCGTGCACACAGAGTGATCAGTGACACTTCCGCGTCAATCACTTGTCCATTTAGTTTAAGTTTATTTCAAACATGCTATACAGATGGGAATTTTTTTTTATCTAGTTTGTTACAATATGGATGCATTTTTTTAGGAGCTAAATGCTAATTAAAGGGTTATAATCTGAATGAATTGAACCCCCCAATACTTGCACAACCGATTTTTAGTCGTAAATGCTTGCACTGTACAGCCCTGTAAGCGGACTTTTATTTACAAGTTAGAATACATTAAAAAAATATATATGCATCCATCCCATGACTTTCTTAATGATTGTGAATAGGCAAAATTACCGTATATTACCAAATAACCGCCCATGTCCTAATAGCCGCCCGGGGTCTGACCCCATTTTGTGAATTAACCGCCTCTTCCTAATAACCGCATATGTCCAAATAGCCGCCCATGGGCTGTTATTTGCATAATTTAGATTAAAATGCTACTGGGGTTGCGTTTGCTGCAGTATTATTGTTTTGATGGTTTTATAGAGTACTTGGTACCATAATTTTATTTTTCCTGTATGCTGCTTTATTTAAAACTTGGAGTACTGTAGCCTTTATTTTATTTAAGTGACAGTATAATTGTTCTGTTTTGATGGTGGGTTTTATACTTAAGTACTTGGTGCCATCATTTTATTTTTCCTGGTAGGCTGCTTTATTTAAAAAGTTTATTTATTTTTAGTATTGGTATTCTATTTGACAATTGTTGCACTACTGCCTTGTTGATCTCTTGTCTTTTGATAGCCTACCTCATGTTGATCTCTTGTTTTTTTGTTTGTATGTTTACAATAGCTTTTACACTTAAAGTTTTTTGTACGAAAAAAAAAATACTAGACAGTAACCATTGTAACCAAATAATGGCCTGGTGCAAAAATAAATAAAAGCCTTGTGCAAATAACCGCCTGCTTCTTTTAAACGCCTGTCTCCAAAATCGATTTTGTGAAATTAACACCCAGGCTACTATTTGGTAATATACGGTATTTTAAAAAGTGCAGTTACCCTTTAATGCCGTGACAATATCGAACCTTCAGATTTTGATATTGCTACATCCCTATTATACAGTACATAAATAATTGTATGAATCCCAATGCAGTATTTATGTTTAAGTCACCTAAAACACCTTGCAAGCCACCTAGTCTAAGCTAAATTGTGATAAGTGGAAGTAGCACAAATGGTGGAAAATATTTTTTGAGGCGGCACTTGGTGTAAAATGTTTGCAAAACCTTTGCTTTTCTTACGGTCATTGGTGTCCAGCTTACAGGCGATATTGATGGCTGTGGCTGAGATTGTTCAAGCGGAGGTCCAGGGGAGGCAGGCAGTACATTTCTCAATGTAGGGCTCACACTGTTCTTCATCCACGTTGCCACACTCACGCTTCGATTCTTTACCCCTTCTGCTGAAACCAGGATAGTTTCAATAAGCCCTCCTGAAGAGGCACAATACAGTATAATGTCACAATAAATCATGATGGATAATGGGGGGGGGGGGGGGGGGGGTATTGTAATTACCCATTCGAGATTTCTTTATTGCTGTTCCATCATTTCCGTCTTTCGAACTTTAAAGAAGAGAGTGATACAAAAAAAGTACATTACACAGCTGTCATTACTAAGAAATCAAGTAAAACAAATGTAAGAACAATGACACATTGGAAGTTCCTTAAAACGCGTGACCGTTGTAAGAATAACGTTTTTTAAGCTCCTACCATTCCAGTGGTCTCTTCCTTCTCATTCTGACGAGATCATCTCCAGGCGGTCGGTCTGCAAGAGATGGTTCCGGAGCTGCAACACCATTGCGAAGATTGGCTACGCCTGACTCCATCCATTCGTAGATTTTGTTCAGCATGGTTCCAAGTAAGTGTACTAATAACGCCGCCGGTTCACAGATAACTCGCTACAAGTGCTTGTCGCCTAGCGGTCCTCGGAGACGACACAAATGAACCTAACGCGAATCATTCGAGCGGGTGTGCTTGAACCGGGCTAATTTCTAACGTTTCCCCCCACTCAGCGCTGGCAAGTTAACGGTGACTTCGCTAGCCAGTCTACACGCAATGCTAACTACCCTGCTAGCCAACGTTGTTAGCAGCGCGGCTAATTTACAGAAGTATGTTTAAATTACAACAGCGATGTGTTAAGTCACAACCAATGCATTCGGAATAACGGCTGTCATGTTGTGCCTTACGCTAGCCCGTTTACATGTGGTTAACGACACTTTAAATGGCCAAAAAACTCGTTGAAGTGCAGTGTCTCCCGCTTCTTCCTCATTCAAAACCACAACATGGCTGAAACCGGAGCGCTCCACCATTGACGGATCTGATTGGACAGCCGTGCTACTTCACCACGAGTATGACGACATATTACTGGTTGGTTGTCGGCGAGAGATTTATACATGACGTCACGGCTGCCGGCGTTGACCCTAAAATAATGTATTTATCAAATCCCGGACAATATTCATGACACAATTGTGCTTTGTTTTAAGGATGTGCTATTTGGATTCAAACTGTATGGAAAAACAATTGAAAAGGAATTTTACCTTTGCAATGCTATTGGCTAAGTTTTATATTCATAAATGTAAGTTTCTCAGTTTTTTGTGCCTTTAAAAAAGAATTAGAACTCTACTTTAAAACACTCTCTACCTCTAACAACCAAAACGCTGTGAAAACTATGATGCTGTGTTCCAAATTTGGATTATTTACGGAACTTGTGTGAACCTATGGCTTTACATTTTGTTACATATATATATATATATATATATATATATATATATATATATATATATATATATATATATATATATATATATATATATATATATATATATATATATATATATATATATATATATATATATATATATATACAACCCCCTGGCGCTGGTTTTTACGTGTATATGTACTTATTTTTGTTGCATATTATAAATAAAGATATATATAAATAAAAATACAAATTATCAACCACTTGAAACACACACTAATTTACGATCAAAAATTATCTGAAATGCTCCCGTTGAACATCATTCAATTATCTGTAAGACTTTAATATACGTATACGTCATGAATTACCAAGAATACGTCATTAGGTCTGGTCCTGTGGTTAGACTAGGGCTTTTCAAACTGTGGCACAGCCTACTCTCATTTAATTATAATAATATTGAAGATAATAATATTAATAATAACGCTATTTTTTTTATTATTATTTTTTTATTTTATTTTAGATAGAATAGAATGGGATGAACAAATTTTAAAAAAATACGTTTTCTTGAATAAAAAAGAAAGTAAAACAATATAAAAACAATTACATGAAAAATAGTAATAAATGAAAATGTTAGTGGACCAGCAGCACACACAATCAGGTGTACTTTAAGGACTGTAACCCTTGCAGACTATATTATTTTATATTGTAGGAACCAGAAGTTTTTAGTAACGGAAAGAGACAGCCCTTTTTGTGTAAATGAGTGTGGATGGGGGAGGTTTTTTTGGGCTTAATGCACTAATAGTAAGTGTATCTTGTGTTTTTTATGTTGATTAAAATTTTAAAAAAATAAAATAAAATAAAAAAATAAAAATATATTATAACGCTGTCAAATGATTGTTTTTTTACAAATCAGATTAATCCATTTTTGTTTTGTAGGTAAAGGTGTTTTATATATTGTGCTTATGAATTAATGTTGCTGATCAGTTTGAGGCTATAATTGAGTTTTTTAATTTTTTTTATTCAGTATCAAATGATTCAAGTCGGTCAAAAAATGTTTATAGTTTAAAGGATACTTTTTATTTTATTATTTTAGGCAAATTGATTCTCTTTAAATATTTTCTGTGATAGACTTTATAAAGTTATTTTTTATAAATTGATCTTTATTTCTTTTTTATTTTCTTTAATGTGAATAAGAATGCAATGTTTTGCATAGGTGTACTTATAATCATTTTATAGAAAAATTATACTATTTATAGTCACCCCTTCTTCCTGGGGTTGGCGTAACAGCAAATAATTGAGAAGCACTGGATTTATCACACTTTTAAATTTGGGTTAGTCAGGATTAATCAGGTTATTATTTGCTTGCATAGTTTAAATTTACTTTAAAAAAGAGCCCAAAATTTGGACACAAATGCAATTTTATTGTCAGAATGTCATGCTGGATCATTTTTAAAATGTTTTAAAGAAGTTCCTTCTTGTGTATTTTGAAGTGAAATTTGTCAGTGAGCACAACAGTCAAAGTCTCCTCATTCATATATGTGTAAGCATTGATCTGATCACTGACCACATAACCCCCACCACCTTTCAGGTAATTCACTGTTAAGGTAAAGGTGCATGTCTGGTTAAAACTAAATTGTGAATAATCTGCGTATATACATGAATAATACGATACTTTTTACTGATTAATCGCATGAGTTAACTTGCTAATAGGGTCTGTGCCCTCCCTTACTACCTAAAAAGCATATTTTCTGTAATTTTGAGGAATTTTCAACTCACCCCAAACTCTGTCCTTCCCCACTTTGGAACTAAAAAATAACCATCAAACCTAATTGAAGTTTGCTTGGAAGGTTTGAAAAATATTTTTTTATTTATTTTTGTCAGGATGCTTCACCTTCTAGTCTTCTGGTGCCTCTAAGGGGGACGTGTCCTACTGGGGCACGTGTAACCTCGGGAAACATGCTTATTAGGGCTGCGAATGTTTGGGTGTCCCACGATTCGATTCAATATCGATTCTTGGGGTCACGATTCGATTCAAAATCTTTTTTTTTTTTCGATTCAACGCGATTCTCGATTCAAAAACGATATTTTCCTGATTCAAAACGATTCTCTATTCATTCAATACATAGGATTTCAGCAGGATCTACCCCAGTCTGCTGACATGCAAGCAGAGTAGTAGATTTTTGTAAAAAGCTTTAATTGTAAAGGACAATGTTGCATCAACTGATTGCAATAATGTAAATTTGTTTTAACTATTTAATTAACTAAAAATATGACTTATTTTATCTTCGTGAAAATATTGGACACTGTGTGTTGTCAAGCTTATGAGATGCGATGCAAGTGTAAGCCACTGTGACACTATTGTTAATTTATTTTTATAAATGTCTAATGATAATGTCAATGAGGGATTTTTAATCACTGCTATGTTGAAATTGTAACTAATTGATACTGTTGTTAATATTCATTTTTGTTTCACTACTTTTGGTTTGTTCTATGTCGAGTTTGTGTCTCCTCTCAATTGCTCTGTTTATTGCAGTTCTGAGTGTTGCTGGGTCGGGTTTGGTTTTGGAATTGGATTGCATTGTTATGGTATTGCTGTGTATTGTTTTGTTGGATTGATTAATTTTTTATTTTTTTAAAAATAAATTTAAAAAATGAGAATTGATTCTGAATCGCACAACGTGAGAATCGCGATTCGAATTTGAATCGATTTTTTCCCACATGCTTATCGTGCTTCAAATGTTTATAGTTTAAATAACCTTTTTTTTTTTTTTATTCAGGAAAATTGATAAAACTTTAAATCTCTTGTTACAGACTAGAGCCAATGTTAATAGTTTAACATAACATAACATAACTTTATTTTAAGTTTATCTATATTTCTTTTTTCTTTGATGTTAATAAGGATACAATGTTATGCAGAGGTGTACTTATAACAGTTTTATAGACAAATGATACTAACAGAAAATAACTGAGAAGTACTAATCTAAAGGGGAGGTTTAGTTTGGTGTCCATCCATCCATCAAATTTTGCGCCGTTTATCTGAGTCTGGGTCACGGGGGCAGCAGTATAAGCAGAAATGCCCAGACTTCCCTTGCCCCGGCCACCTCCTCTAGTTCCACAGGGCAGACACCGAAGTGTTCCCAGGCGAGCTGCATGACATAATCCCACCAGCGTGTCTACCCCAAGGCCTCCTCCCGGCTGGACACGCACAAAACACTTCACCAGTGAGGCGTCCATGCAGGAGGCATCCGTAGTAGATGTCCGAGCCACCCCAGCGAGGTCCTCTCGACGTAAAGGATGTTTGGTGTTTTCATTCCAATAAATGACACAAATCAATAAACAACATTGTTTTATTATATGTTCAAAAACAAAACAGAATTCACCATTTTTATTTGACTGAAAAGGTGTGGGCTGAAGCATCAACGAGCAAGTCCAACTAGAATACATCGACTCACAGTAAACCATACAAGTGTGGATGCGTCATTTTTGAATAGTTTATGCTCTTGTGTGTATGAGGAAGAACTATATTTCTATCAATGATAGACACATTTGTACATATTCACTCTTTATTAATGTACCACATAACACTACAATGAAATGCAAAGTGAGTGTTCACACTTATTTACACTGCACCAACGTTCAGTGCATTCCAATGCCACTTAACTTACAAATACATGTCATGCTCTGCACTCACACTGCCTGAAATATACTATTCTGTCATAGAAAAATAAACTTCGAATATCATAAATATATAGCATCAGCCCCTTCTAAAAATGTAGGCCTTTGAGAGTGGCACTGTCGTAATGACCACAACAGACTAAACTTAAACAACACAACTCAGGACAATTAAGCAAATAATAAAACATTGATACTTACTGTACAATATTCCCAAATTCAAAACAACCTAACTAATCACTGTCTGCTTCAAACCATTACTTCTTTCATCCTCAGTGCAATGATCAAACAATTGTATTGGTGCAGTCTTATTTGTGTGTCATGCATGATGCAATGCAGGGATATTCAACTACATTGTTTTGGGGGCCACATTTACAGCAACATAAGGACCACGGTGGGGGTGACTTCTCCCGTCACTATTAGTTTTACTTTGTATAATCTGGAGAACCAGAACTACAGTAGACATTTGATTTCCGTTTGTTTTTTTGTCAGTTACAGGAGTGCTCTGCTGTTTTTAAGGACCTTCTGCAAAGAAAACTAGTCAAAGATCATCTCTATGACAGCACTCTAGGAACACTACTAGTATAACTGCATAAGTTGAACAAATGATTACTGACTACATCTGAAGTAAACAAGCTACAGCAACACCTTTGTTACATAAATCACATTACAAAAAATTTGTGTAACTGCCAAAAAGGAGATGACTTAAAGGGGTGCCTTGAAGAATGCCTGTTATGCGAATCCCAAGTTTGGACCCTAGTGTTTTGTTTGCTAGCAAGGTTAAAATGTCAATGCAAGGATCTGCCAATGTGTTTGCAGTGGTCAAAGTTCCTCTATACAACAGGAACACTCCTGTGTTTTTAGGAAATTGTTGCAAAAATGTTTTTGTATGGTGTCATTCCGGCGCCGAATTTGACCCCAAGTCCACCGGTTGGAATGCCCTGATTTACTGAGTAGCTCAAATACCTCATAAGTTGACATCTGCAATGCAACATGCATACTTCAGGCTAAAGACATAAACACAGGTCTGTTGTTATGATTGGAAAACTGCAAGGATGTCAAGCTAACATACCAAACATGTCCAAAGCATGCTGGAGAGGAAGAGAGATTCAAGACTTGTTTTGTGCAGATATTGAGAGATGTGTTGTATAATAGCTACATCTCACAACTAACAATAATATCAAGGTCAGACAAAATATCTGGGTCCACCAAAACGCTATGACTATTGTTACATACTGATATACTTTACCATTATTTTTTATGTGTGCCTTTTTTTCCATTTTACTCGCGTCTTGTTCCAAAAATCTGGAGGAAGAAGGAGAATATATAGACTATATCCAGGTAGATGTTGAGTGTAGCAAAAATATACTCTTCTGGGCTGATGGTGTAGCGTTTGTTCCCCATGAGGAGCTGGGTGTCAAATGCCAAAAACTGCACAGGATAATAACACACAAACATTTAAAATCATAGGCAGTAATAATAAGTTCTACACACGCTGCATGGTCCTAATAGGACACTGTGAACTTACCATGGTGAACAATATGGCTCCCAAAACGGCATAGGTAGTATCCAACCAAGGTACCTAAACGGTGTATATTTTAATAATCATACATAAAACCAACATGGCCTTTTTAGGTAAGAGTTGTACTTACATATTGAAATGGAAGAACCGCAGCAAGCACCAGTCCAGAGATAAACATGACAATACAGAAGATGAGGAGCACACCTTGATATGATGTCACGTCAACCTAGATAGAGCAGGCAAATTAACCTCTGACCTCAAGTTTCAATGCTTTGTAAATATACATGGTATCAAATGTTAATAAATACAAGCAAAGGTAAAAAAAAATGGTACCTTAGTTTGGAAACTCAAGATTGTGACCAGGAGACAGACTGCAGTTGTGATGCCCAAACACATAACCACTGACTTGGTGTTGTAGAAGCTTTGACAACACGCACAAATAAATATGAGTACACGCCAAAAAACAGTATATTCCTGTTTATAAAACTGGTTTAAGACATTCCTAAATGCATGCTATACCACATATGATGCAAAGTAACATACTGTAAATAAATAGGGGTAAGGAGTGAACAGTACCTGGACAACATCCCTGTCATGTAGGATAGAGCAAGTGTCTGTAACAGGACAAAAGACACGTTGAATGACTAGTGATAACTACTTTAGTAAATATTATCTTCAACTATGATAAAAATGTGTTTGCGTGCATAACTAAAAGGTGCATTATTGTAGTTTGCGGTGTTGTAAAATCACTCTCCACAATTCTACACTATAGAAATTAAGTACAACCACTGCAGTAAACAATGTTAAAAATAATAAATAATTGACAGCCTAATTGGTTTTGTGACGAAGCTCTTAACTTGAAACACTTGTACCTCAAATCAACTCTGTCCATTGAAATTAAATGATATCAATTGAATTGGTGCTGAGCCCACAAAAACAGCACACTTTTACCAGAAAAACTAAGTTTTATATTAGAAATATCGGATAAAAAACAATACAATAGAATGTACTACAAACGACTACAGTATGAAGTAATGTACTAATAATGTACAGCATTGGAGAGTGGAATTCTATGTTATCTCCTTCCGGCTGCTTCTTTGTCAAATGTACCATCAGTAGCTTCTCGATAATTTCATGGATAAATGTCCCCCATTTAGCTATTTTAGAATAATGATATTATTTTAATATTCTATTATATTTATTCTGCTTGTGTTGGAAAAACAAACATATGTCCATCTCCAGCTATAAGCTAATACTAGGGAGTAACACCAGATGTTTTGGTTTGATCTTACGGGGTTCACTGTGACATTCGCTACACCATCTAATGACGGGGATGCTTGTCCAATTAAATTTTAGCTTACAACTAAAAGCATGAATATTAGCAGTAGACGGCTTTTATCTCAAAACACTCTTAAGTTAAGGTACTGCTACTGTACTGTTTATTTCAGTAGTTTAATCCAGAAAGTGAAACTCACACAGAGTGAAATATTTTAAGAAGGTACTGTATTTCTAAATAGTTTTGATTATTTTAGCCTACAGGTAATGAAACATAACCAAATTCAGTACCTCAATAAATTTGAAAATTTGTCAAAATATTTTTAACAGCTGGGTTGTGCTCCAATTAGCAAATAAACTGCAAAAGCCTGAGCCTTTAATTAATGTCTTAGCCTGTATTGAACTCCTGAAATAAAATAACTTTTGCACGATATTGTAATTTATTGAGATGCATCTGCGTATCCCAATCAGTCAAGGATAAAAAGTTCTGACAAATGCAGCCATCATTTAAATGTAATAAGTAATCAAGAATGATACATTTATAAGCCTTGTACTGTACTTACAAAGATGGCGAGCAGGATCAAATTCCATGGAAATTGTCTCCTGTAGACATAAGCAAACAGGATTTTTAGTATTGGAAAAGATGAGATTATGGCCTTATGCTTACTTTTCGGTCTTGTTAACAATTGTGAGTTTTTACCTCGGTGCAGAGCAGCAAGACAAAGTCAAATATGTCACGAAAAACACTCCGCTGTTGAAGAAAAATAAATATTGTTATATAAAAGTGAGATGAATGCACTCATTACAATACTTACTAAGAGGCCCAATACCATCCTGGGTTGGTTTGAATGTAGTCCTTCACTGGATCACTTAAAAAAACAACAACAAGTAAAAGCAATGCTAATATGTTTTAGGATGTCCACTAAGGTGTCCTTAAATACAGAATACTTTAAGTGAAAAGTGCTGACTCACCAGAAAGTGAAAAGAGACACAATAGCAAAGGTCACTAAGAGCTGGATCATCAGGATGGCATAAACCTTCAACAGAATAATCATTGCTTGTCAGTTAAAAAAAAAAAAAGGTCATTACACACCTGAGATTGTAACATGTGGTGTCATGATTAAGCTCATTATATTTATTATACCTTACGTATGAAGATCCTTCGGATGTTCCGATCATCCCAAGTGAACTCTGTGAGCGTCTCAACGTCATTGTGGCAAGGTTCACTTGAACCTATATAGAAGATAATTAACAGGAATTTACATGTAACCTTTTCTAGATCTATACATGTATCTTGACAAATGCAGACTCACCAGCCACATTATTAGGTACGCCTGCAAAATCTAATGCAGTGGTTTTCTTTTTTTTTTTTTCATGCCCCACCTAAATTGAAACACTGTTGAGAACATGATCATATGTATTTATCTGTACAAATCACTGTATTACTTTATTTTGCATGCAATCACCTGATTATCAAAATGTGGTCACTGTGAATTGGGTAAATTGGGTGAATTGAAGGTACTTAACCAACAGGAAACAATACGTGAAGCTAGGTATTTTGCAGCGTACCCCAGGGATCAATTCTGGGACCAAAATAGCTCAATCTCTATATTCTCACGACAATTGTAAAGTTGAAGTTTATTTCGAACATGAATGCGGTTTCAAAATGATGCATCACATTACAAAGGACTTAAAATTGATATTATTTGCAGGATATACAACCACATTTTGTTTAGAACACAAATAACAGAATCAATTACGAAATTATAAAGATGGTTTAAAAAACAGACTAGCCTTAGTGCAGTTCTTAATATTGTTTTATTTGATGCAACAAGCAATTTTTTGGGGTCATTGTAACCCATTTTGAAATACATTTCTACAGCAGTCGAACTTGAATATCTGCTTGTCACTTTGACCTGATGCCAAGGAAGTTGTCATTCAGTTTGTTGGTAAACAATGTAAATGATAAAATGAAGGGGCAGTTGTTATATCATGAGGCCATTATACTCTACAGAATATTCATATGGTTATACATTTTTTATAACACCCCTGTTTGTAGTTTGCTGATGAGGTTTGAATATACTGTACGTACCTGCAGTAGCTTCCTCATAACTAGGGGGAGATGGGGACACTGAGGACTGTCCACTGGATGAGTCACCGGGGGCCTTGCTGGCGAGCGCAGGCTGAAAAGACAAATAATTTGCAAGAAAAGCAATATTAGTGTGGTCAAGGTAATATTTATTCATTACATACACTACCATTCAAAAGTTTGGGGTCACCCAAACAATTTTGTGTAATTGCCTTCATTTCTAAGGACAACAATAGACTGTCGAGTTTCAGATGAAAGTTCTCTTTTTCTGGCCATTTTGAGCGTTTAATTGACCCCACAAATGTGATGCTCCAGAAACTCAATCTGCTCAAAGGAAGGTCAGTTTTGTAGCTTCTGTAACGAGCTAAACGGTTTTCAGATGTGTGAACATGATTGCACAAGGGTTTTCTAATCATCAATTAGCCTTCTGAGCCAATGAGCAAACACACTGTACCATTAGAACACTGGAGTGATAGTTGCTGGAAATGGGCCTCTATACACCTATGTAGATATTGCACCAAAAACCAGACATTTGCAGCTAGAATAGTCATTTACCACATTAGCAATGAATAGAGTGTATTTCTTTAAAGTTAAGACTAGTTTAATGTTATCTTCATTGAAAAGTACAGTGCTTTTCCATCAAAAATAAGGACATTTCAATGTGACCCCAAACTTTTGAACGGTAGTGTATGTGTACAATTCTACACAGCTTTGATTGATGCCATGGCATTTATATGACTCATATAAGCATAATTTGCACTTTAATAACATCCAATACTTTTATTGAAAAGGTTTCCTTCCCAAAAAATTGTTTTTAAATGCCAGAGAGATATTTATTTAACAATATGTGCTTGTAGTTTATGACTGGGAGTTATTTGTAAGATTGTGTCCCCTTGATTATAATACAAAGCTTTCAGTATGATGCTACGCATTTGTAGGTCGGTGCAAATTCTAACTATAGTAAACATCTGTGGCAGTATGATACATATTGGCATTATTATCTTTGTAAAGCTATGTTTGGATCATTATGTGCATGTGTACCTACTGTTGACTCAAAAACGCAGGGAAAACACAGATGTCATTTCAAGTATTTGCATGTTCTAGATCAGAGGCTGTTATGTAATAAATCTAGGCCAAAAAATGTTAAGTCGTGATTTCCTACCTTGCCCTGTGTCATGATGCTAGTCAAGATTTTGTATAGTTGATCCACACCAAGTATAAGCGGTCCAACCTGGCTGAACTACAAGATGATGATGGTGTCTCTTCAACACCCTCTCACAAAAATTGTGACGCACAGTGAAAACACAGCAGCAGCAGGGAGGCGCGCATTCCCCTCCCTCACCCTCGCAGGGACGTTCTAGCAGCATCTAGTGACGCAGCAGCATACATAACCATGATGCTGGGACTCTAGCACTGAAATAGGCACTGTAGATAAGAGAAGTCCATGGAAGTTTGGAATGGAAAGTGAATGGAAATGAAATTGGTTTTATTTCAAAATGACTATATTACATTACATAGGCTCCAGCACCCTTCGCGACTCCGAAAGGGACAAGCGGTAGAAAATGGATGAATGGACAATACAATTTAATTTTGGGGTGTCTATTAATTGAGTTGGTGGAGGTAGATGGCCACACCATATGTTAATACGTTTTTAACACTTGACATGTTTTTATGCAAGTAACTTGTGCTGCTGTAGTCTAATTGAATCTAAAGTAAAGTTCAGTGTTTCTTATCCATAATTGGGCCGCGAGTACGGCCAAAAAATTTGTTTCTCATCTTTGGTCCGTATGGGAACCAGCGGTATTCCGTTGCAATACACTTTTCATAGCAGTAATGACAATTTCAAACAAACAGAAGTCTGGAGCGGATGATTTTTGAGCACAAAAATTACGACTAAAGTGGTGAAGGTGAATCTTGATTTGCACTTTAATTTTATTGAAAGTTTACTTAAAACATTATTATTTTTGTGGTTACACATTTAATCATTTTAGCTCAGCGTAATTGTATGGAAATTCCTTTTTTTCTTTTGCAGTATATTTGAATACTATTTATTTTGTAGTCAGCCCCTCTTAAAGGCCTACTGAAACCCACTACTACCGACCACGCAGTCTGATAGTTTATATATCAATGATGAAATCTTAACATTGCAACACATGCCAATACGGCCGGGTTAACTTATAAAGTGACATTTAAAACTTCCCGGGAAATATCCGGCTGAAATTAGGATGAAAAAAGATGATTGCAAAGCAAACGTCCCGTTGTGGGATTATTTCGGATTCAAACTGAATGAGCAAGAAGATTCTAAAACTGTAGTTCATGATGTACAATATTTACACTAAGTGCAATTTTTGCTAACAGATATTGAGTCATTTTATTTGTGTTTACTTATTTAGGATAATTAGAAGTTCTTGACCAAATGGTAACAAATAATGAGAAGTAAGAGTATTGCGTATGAAAGGGTTACATTATTATCATTATGATTTAATTAGTGCTTAAATTGGTTTTAAAATATAGCTGACAGAATTATCGTTTATGGGCAATAACGTGTGGGACAATATTATTCAGCAATATTTGTTATTCACCCAGGCCTAATGATGCACAACACTGTTGCAACACCTTAAAAGGTAAACTCACCTGATTTAGAGGTTTTCCACTCCAAAGTTGTCGAGGGAGCAGCAAAAGTCTGGTCCAATGAGTTTTCTTTGGAGCTCTTAAGAAAATAAGACCAGCACAACTTCAGTACAAACAACTCGTTTCCATATACAAATGCACCTTAAAATGCCTTACTTTCTTATAGTTTTTATTTCTAGAATATGTTTTTTGCACTACTGCGCTTGTTAAGAACAGCGTTTCATTCTCATGTGTATATTAATACGCTCTGAAAAACAATAGTACTAATACCACTGTTGGTATGCAGGCTTGATCTAGTCATACCTTTATGTAAAATAAAATTGTATCAGACTTATTAATTAGGGACGTACTGGTATTGCGGTTTCAAAATCCCCACAATAATGCTCTGACCTGCGATGCTATCAAACGAAAACTTGATGACTGTTTTTTTCTGGCACTTTTGCGGTAGCCAGTCTGAAAATAAAACTACATCTCTCAAAATCGTCAGCACAGTGCGGGACCGGCAAGGTAGAGGCGTGGAACGCTGTAAAGGGGAGAAAAAGAGGAAGCTTGTGGGAGAACTGTGTTCGTAGTATATAAGAGGAATTGTTTTTTCTGACATTTCCCGAAAATGTCATCAAAATACATCCATAACTTTTTGAGTGATGTCGCTAACAAACAGGCAAACAAACCCTGGCAAAAAAAATTACCTCTTAAGCGTAATTAATATCCGCGTACAGCAAAGCAATGCGCGCCACAATCGTTTATAGCCTACACAAAGCCAGTCACGGCGCACAATGCAGACGGAAAGTGCCCGGTGGAATCGCGGACAGTGCACACCATGGGAAATAAGAGTAAAATGAGAAGCTCCTTGATAAACCATCACCCGGAAAATATATTTGAAACAAGCGAGGCTAAACATCTATTGGTAAGGTATTTACATTATCGAAATACATTATTTAAAAAAATGTCCACTGCAGACGACACTGCTTCTCAGAAAGTAAAAGTTGAAAGACACTAAAGTGAACATTATTGTTTTACACTTGTTACACAGGATGTGTCACTTTAAAATATACTCAACTGTAAGTGTTTTTGTTATATTTGCTTCTGCGATGAGATGAGGCGACCTTCCGCCGAGTGCAGCTGGGATAGGCCCCAGATCCTCCGCAACCCCGAAAGCGACAAGTGGTAGAAAATAAATTGGATGAATGAAATGAATGTTCCCGCACAATTCTTTGCCCTTAAAAATACATGTTTGTCGTAATACATTTTATTATAACACTTGAGCATTATGTTTGTGTTCAATTACAGCAGTCCTTACAGCAGTGCGATGCCAGGACATGCTTCATCACTATCATACCTCAAATCCTGCTTAAAAAGCGGCGCACGACAAAACGTGTTCATGGTAGCCATTAAGTCAGACTTCCTAATTTTGATTAAAAACAAAAAAAAATAAGTTTTTATTCAATATTGTCTTATAGGTTAAAGTGTTTGCTTCTAAATTTATAACGCTAATCAGATTGAAAGCATTATAAATTGTATTATTTTATTTTTCAGGATCTAATGGTTCAAGTGGGTAAAAAAAAATAAGTGTAAATGAGGATTTTTTAAATTTTTTTATTTATTTTAATACTTTCACGAGCACTGAGGCGAGGAAGCAGCTCACCAACCGGTGATGTCAATATAAGCACACAAGCTAGTGATCAATGGCGCTGCTATAAATAGTCTGTCTGCGTTAGCGTTTATAATAACAATATCACTTATACTTGGTTAAAATTCAAGTCACGAAATGTAAATAAAGTATTTTTGGTGGTTTTTGAATGGTTATTTATTGGGCTTTATGGGCAGAATAGAGGACATCCCATTGGCTCAATTGTAAGTGCCAGGCTGTACACTTAACTTTTTTACTAGTAGCACCGGTGCTACTAAATGAAAAAAATGAGTAGCTCAGAAGATTTTTTGTAGCACAGAAAATATTTAAGAGCAATATGAAATGTATTAAATATTATAATTTCATACATATAAACACATTGCCTCATAAGGCCTACTGCAACTCTCAATTAACAGAGAACATCCTTAAACTGTGCTACCACTGTCAGTAACACGAGTGTCGGGCTGGGCGATATGGATCAAAACTCATATCCCGATATCCTTTGGCCCACGAACTAACCCATAATTGAAAATATACGTTGATGTATCTAAATATCTCCACCATGCTTTGATTTTAAATTTTCAGGACAGATCGGGATCCCAATTACACAAAAACAGGTACCAACAAGTAAGAAAAGTAGGTTTTGCATAATGGGATCCCAACTTAAAGGCCTACTGAAACCCACTACTACCGACCACGCAGTCTGATAGTTTATATATCAATGATGAAATCTTAACATTATAACACATGCCAATACGGCCGGGTTAACTTATAAAGTGACATTTTAAATTTGCCGCTAAACTTCCGGTTCGAAACGCCTCTGAGGATGACGTATGCGCGTGACGTAGCCCGGCGAACACGGGTATGCCTTCCACATTGAAGCCAATACGAAAAAGCTCTGTTTTCATTTCATAATTCCACAGTATTCTGGACATCTGTGTTCGTGAATCTGTTGCAATCATGTTCATTGCATTATGGAGAAGGAAGCTGAGCAAGCAAAGAAGAAAGTTGTCGGTGCGAAATGGACGTATTTTTCGAACGTAGTCAGCAACAACAGTACACAGCCGGCGCTTCTTTGTTTACATTCCCGAAAGATGCAGTCAAGATGGAAGAACTCGGATAACAGAGACTCTAACCAGGAGGACTTTTGACTTCGATAGAGAACTGGGACAACACAGACTCTTACCAGGATTACTTTGATTTGGATGACAAAGACGCAGACGTGCTACTGTGAGTATGCAGCTTTGGCTTCTAAACATTTGATCGCTTGACCGTATGTGCGCAACTTTTTTTTGCGTATGTACGTAACTTTTTTAAAATATATAAGCTTTATGAACCTTGGGTTAGGTGAACGGTCTTTTGGGCTGAGTGATTGTGTGTGTTGATCAGGTGTTTGAATTGTATTGGCGTGTTCTATGGAGCTAGGAGCTAACATAGGAGCTAGGAGCTAGCATAACAAACACGCAGGTGTTTTTATGCAGGATTAATTTGTGGCATATTAAATATAAGCCTGGTTGTGTTGTGGCTAATAGAGTATATATACGTCTTGTGTTTATTTACTGTTTTAGTCATTCCCAGCTGAATATCAGGTACCGTGAGTATGCAGCCTTGGCTGCTAAACATTTGATAGCTTGACCGTATGTGCGCGTCACGTACGTAACTTTTTAAAAATATATAAGCTTTATGAACCTTGGGTTAGGTGAACGGTCTTTTGGGCTGAGTGATTGTGTGTGTTGATCAGGTGTTTGAATTGTATTGGCGTGTTCTATGGAGCTAGGAGCTAGCAGAGGAGCTAGGAGCTAGCAGAGGAGCTAGGAGCTAGCGTAACAAACACGCAGGTGTTTTTTATGCAGGATTAATTTGTGGCATATTAAATATAAGCCTGGTTGTGTTGTGGCTAATAGAGTATATATATGTCTTGGGTTTATTTACTGTTGTAGTCATTCCCAGCTGAATATCAGGTCACCCCCGGCTCTCACAGCATCTTCCCTATCTGAATAGCTTCAACTCCCCACTAGTCCTTCACTTGCACTTTACTCATCCACAAATCTTTCATCCTCGCTCAAATTAATGGGGAAATTGTCGCTTTCTCGGTCCGAATCTCTCTCACTTCATGCGGCCATCATTGTAAACAATAGGGAACTTTGCGTATATGTTCAACTGACTACGTCACGCTACTTCCGGTAGGGGCAAGCCTTTTTTTTATCAGATACCAAAAGTTGCAATCTTTATCGTCGTTGTTCTATACTAAATCCTTTCAGCAAAAATATGGCAATATCGCGAAATGATCAAGTATGACACATAGAATAGATCTGCTATCCCCGTTTAAATAAAAAAAAATCATTTCAGTAGGCCTTTAAAGAGGGGTTTTGGGAAAGACAAAGCCTTGAAAATAATGTAAGAGAAGCCAAAAAATAATCTTCAATCTTCTTTAAAAAACATTTAGCTATGCTTAATTTTTCAGCTAACAAAAACACAAAAAACTAAGTGTGAAATAAGGTGCCAGGTTTAAGAGGACATGTTTGAACGTCAGCAGCAACATTTAAATAATTGACCTTAAACAATTGTTCTTATAGTTACCGTATTTTTCGGATTATAAATCACAGTTTTTTTCATAGTTTGGCCATGGGTGCGTAGCGACTTATGTGTGAAATTATTAACACATTATCGTAAAATACCAAATAATATTATTTATCTCATTCGCGTAAGAGACGAAGCAAATGGCAGAGATCGTCACACACACGTCAGCAATCGTCACTCACACGTCAGCCAATAAGAATTTGGCGGGGGCTGGTCATGGCAGAAGTGCATTGTGGGTCATAGGATGCTAACTGCTATATGCTACATGCGACTGCCGTAGCTATTAAAATGGATCACATCAACATTGGCGGTAACTTATAAAAACTGAGAAGGGCTGAACTAAAATGGCACCGAAAAGGAAATCATATACTGCAGATTACAAGCTGGACGTAGTGAAATATGCAGCAGAGAATGGCAATCGAGCAGCAGAAAGAAAGGACGTACCAGAGGCGACACTGGGGAGGAAGATTTCATCGGATTTAGCGATCAGGAGTGACAGATTGTTTGGTAAACGTACAGCATGTTCTATATATTATAGTTATTTGAATGACTCTTGCCATGATGTGTTGCGTTAACATACCAGGCACGTTCTCAGTTGGTTATTTAAGCGTCATATGGCGTACACTTATTCAGCCTGTTGTTCACTATTCTTTATTTTAAATTGCCTTTCAAATGTCTATTGCTGGCGTTGGATTTTATCAAATAAATTTCCCCCAAAAATGCGACTTATACTCCAGTGCGACATATATATGTTTTTTTCCTTCTTTATTGTGCATTTTTGGCCGGTGCGACGTATACTCCGGAGCGACTTATAGTCCGAAAAATACTGTATGCATTATTATAGGACACTTTACTCGTTACTTTACCAAACAAGTAATTGAAACGGAATTACTCTTGAATACATGTAATCATTAGGGAAAGTAATTAATGTGTTACTTTAAAAAAACCTTCTGAGATAAGTTTCATATATGTGTGTGTATATGAGAGCAATGTGTGCGTCTGTCAGTGTGCCTTTTAAAGACGGTGCCTGTTGTCTAGTGATGTCAACGAGTCCACCCTCAGCCTTAATCTCACAAACATTTTAGCTTGGACTGTTTTTGTTAGCTTTGCAGGCTAGCAGCAGCAGTTTGTCGGCTCTGACAGCAGTGCTTTTGAATCTTTCACTGGTTTGTTATGTCTGCTTAATAAATAGATTGAATGTGCTCCCATGGCTGTATGTTCTTGTCAAGAAGGTATGATTTGGATAGGACACAGCTCTCATCGCGTGCACACAGAGTGATCAGTGACACTTCCGCGTCAATCACTTGTCCATTTAGTTTAAGTTTATTTCAAACATGCTATACAGATGGGAATTTTTTTTAATCTAGTTTGTTACAATATGGATGCATTTTTTTAGGAGCTAAATGCTAATTAAAGGGTTATAATCTGAATGAATTGAACCCCCCAATACTTGCACAACCGATTTTTAGTCGTAAATGCTTGCACTGTACAGCCCTGTAAGCGGACTTTTATTTACAAGTTAGAATACATTAAAAATATATATATGCATCCATCCCATGACTTTCTTAATGATTGTGAATAGGCAAAATTACCGTATATTACCAAATAAACGCCCTTGGGCAAATAACCGCCCATGTCCTAATAGCCGCCCGGGGTCTGACCCCATTTTGTGAATTAACCGCCTCTTCCTAATAACCGCATATGTCCAAATAGCCGCCCATGGGCTGTTATTTGCATAATTTAGATTAAAATGCTACTGGGGTTGCGTTTGCTGCAGTATTATTGTTTTGATGGTTTTATAGAGTACTTGGTACCATAATTGTATTTTTCCTGTATGCTGCTTTATTTAAAACTTGGAGTACTGTAGCCTTTATTTTATTTAAGTGACAGTATAATTGTTCTGTTTTGATGGTGGGTTTTATACTTAAGTACTTGGTGCCATAATTTTATTTTTCCTGGTAGGCTGCTTTATTTAAAAAGTTTATTTATTTTTAGTATTGGTATTCTATTTGACAATTGTTGCACTACTGCCTTGTGATCTCTTGTCTTTTGATAGCCTACCTCATGTTGATCTCTTGTTTTTTTGTTTGTATGTTTACAATAGCTTTTACACTTAAAGTTTTTTGTACGAAAAAAAAAATACTAGACAGTAACCATTGTAACCAAATAATGGCCTGGTGCAAAAATAAATAAAAGCCTTGTGCAAATAACCGCCTGCTTCTTTTAAACGCCTGTCTCCAAAATCGATTTTGTGAAATTAACACCCAGGCTACTATTTGGTAATATACGGTATTTTAAAAAGTGCAGTTACCCTTTAATGCCGTGACAATATCGAACCTTCAGATTTTGATATTGCTACATCCCTATTATACAGTACATAAATAATTGTATGAATCCCAATGCAGTATTTATGTTTAAGTCACCTAAAACACCTTGCAAGCCACCTAGTCTAAGCTAAATTGTGATAAGTGGAAGTAGCACAAATGGTGGAAAATATTTTTTGAGGCGGCACTTGGTGTAAAATGTTTGCAAAACCTTTGCTTTTCTTACGGTCATTGGTGTCCAGCTTGCAGGCGATATTGATGGCTGTGGCTGAGATTGTTCAAGCGGAGGTCCAGGGGAGGCAGGCAGTACATTTCTCAATGTAGGGCTCACACTGTTCTTCATCCACGTTGCCACACTCACGCTTCGATTCTTTACCCCTTCTGCTGAAACCAGGATAGTTTCAATAAGCCCTCCTGAAGAGGCACAATACAGTATAATGTCACAATAAATCATGATGGATAATGGGGGGGAGGGGTGTTGTAATTACCCATTCGAGATTTCTTTATTGCTGTTCCATCATTTCCGTCTTTCGAACTTTAAAGAAGAGAGTGATACAAAAAAAGTACATTACACAGCTGTCATTACTAAGAAATCAAGTAAAACAAATGTAAGAACAATGACACATTGGAAGTTCCTTAAAACGCGTGACCGTTGTAAGAATAACGTTTTTTAAGCTCCTACCATTCCAGTGGTCTCTTCCTTCTCATTCTGACGAGATCATCTCCAGGCGGTCGGTCTGCAAGAGATGGTTCCGGAGCTGCAACACCATTGCGAAGATTGGCTACGCCTGACTCCATCCATTCGTAGATTTTGTTCAGCATGGTTCCAAGTAAGTGTACTAATAACGCCGCCGGTTCACAGATAACTCGCTACAAGTGCTTGTCGCCTAGCGGTCCTCGGAGACGACACAAATGAACCTAACGCGAATCATTCGAGCGGGTGTGCTTGAACCGGGCTAATTTCTAACGTTTCCCCCCACTCAGCGCTGGCAAGTTAACGGTGACTTCGCTAGCCAGTCTACACGCAATGCTAACTACCCTGCTAGCCAACGTTGTTAGCAGCGCGGCTAATTTACAGAAGTATGTTTAAATTACAACAGCGATGTGTTAAGTCACAACCAATGCATTCGGAATAACGGCTGTCATGTTGTGCCTTACGCTAGCCCGTTTACATGTGGTTAACGACACTTTAAATGGCCAAAAAACTCGTTGAAGTGCAGTGTCTCCCGCTTCTTCCTCATTCAAAACCACAACATGGCTGAAACCGGAGCGCTCCACCATTGACGGATCTGATTGGACAGCCGTGCTACTTCACCACGAGTATGACGACATATTACTGGTTGGTTGTCGGCGAGAGATTTATACATGACGTCACGGCTGCCGGCGTTGACCCTAAAATAATTTATTTATCAAATCCCGGACAATATTCATGACACAATTGTGCTTTGTTTTAAGGATGTGCTATTTGGATTCAAACTGTACGGAAAAACAATTGAAAAGGAATTTTACCTTTGCAATACTATTGGCTAAGTTTTATATTCATAAATGTAAGTTTCTCAGTTTTTTGTGCCTTTAAAAAAGAATTAGAACTCTACTTTAAAACACTCTCTACCTCTAACAACCAAAACGCTGTGAAACTATGATGCTGTGTTCCAAATTTGGATTATTTACGGAACTTGTGTGAACCTATGGCTTTACATTTTGTTACATATATATATATATATATATATATATATATATATATATATATATATATATATATATATATATATATATATATATATATATATATATATATATATATATTGCACTATTTTAGTTACTTTATTGAGTGTACAACCCCCTGGCGCTGGTTTTTACGTGTATATGTACTTATTTTTGTTGCATATTATAAATAAAGATATGTATAAATAAAAATACAAATTATCAACCACTTGAAACACACACTAATTTACGATCAAAAATTATCTGAAATGCTCCCGTTGAACATCATTCAATTATCTGTAAGACTTTAATATACGTATACGTCATGAATTACCAAGAATACGTCATTAGGTCTGGTCCTGTGGTTAGACTAGGGCTTTTCAAACTGTGGCACAGCCTACTCTCATTTAATTATAATAATATTGAAGATAATAATATTAATAATAACGCTATTTTTTTTATTATTATTTTTT
Organism: Entelurus aequoreus; assembly: GCF_033978785.1. Lineage (NCBI taxonomy): Eukaryota > Metazoa > Chordata > Actinopteri > Syngnathiformes > Syngnathidae > Entelurus > Entelurus aequoreus. The sequence goes on from NC_084737.1 coordinate 28,513,691, forward strand.
TTATTTTATTTTAGATAGAATAGAATGGGATGAACAAATTTAAAAAAAAATACGTTTTCTTGAATAAAAAAGAAAGTAAAACACTATAAAAACAATTACATAAAAAATAGTAATAAATGAAAATGTTAGTGGACCAGCAGCACACACAATCAGGTGTACTTTAAGGACTGTAACCCTTGCAGACTATATTATTTTATATTGTAGGAACCAGAAGTTTTTAGTAACGGAAAGAGACAGCCCTTTTTGTGTAAATGAGTGTGGATGGGGGAGGTTTTTTTGGGCTTAATGCACTAATAGTAAGTGTATCTTGTGTTTTTTATGTTGATTAAAATTTTAAAAAAATAAAATAAAATAAAAAAATAAAAATATATTATAACGCTGTCAAATGATTGTTTTTTTACAAATCAGATTAATCCATTTTTGTTTTGTAGATAAAGGTGTTTAATATATTGTGCTTATGAATTAATGTTGCTGATCAGTTTGAGGCTATAATTGAGTTTTTTAATTTTTTTTATTCAGTATCAAATGATTCAAGTCGGTCAAAAAATGTTTATAGTTTAAAGGATACTTTTTATTTTATTATTTTAGGCAAATTGCTTCACTTTAAATATTTTCTGTGATAGACTTTATAAAGTTATTTTTTGTAAATTGATCTTTATTTCTTTTTTATTTTCTTTAATGTGAATAAGAATGCAATGTTTTGCATAGGTGTACTTATAATAATTTTATAGAAAAATTATACTATTTATAGTCACCCCTTCTTGTTGGCGTAACAGCAAATAATTGAGAAGCACTGGATTTATCACACTTTTAAATTTGGGTTAGTCAGGATTAATCAGGTTATTATTTGCTTGCATAGTTTAAATTTACTTTAAAAAAGAGCCCAAATTTTTTTTTTCCGATTCAACGCGATTCTCGATTCAAAAACGATATTTTCCCGATTCAAAACGATTCTCTATTCATTCAATACATAGGATTTCAGCAGGATCTACCCCAGTCTGCTGACATGCAAGCAGAGTAGTAGATTTTTGTAAAAAGCTTTAATTGTAAAGGACAATGTTGTATCAACTGATTGCAATAATGTAAATTTGTTTTAACTATTTAATGAATTAAAAATATGACTTATTTTATCTTTGTGAAAATATTGGACACTGTGTGTTGTCAAGCTTATGAGATGCGATGCAAGTGTAAGCCACTGTGACACTATTGTTAATTTATTTTTATTTTTATAAATGTCTAATGATAATGTCAATGAGGGATTTTTAATCACTGCTATGTTGAAATTGTAACTAATTGATACTGTTGTTAATATTCATTTTTGTTTCACTACTTTTGGTTTGTTCTGTGTCGAGTTTGTGTCTCCTCTCAATTGCTCTGTTTATTGCAGTTCTGAGTGTTGCTGGGTCGGGTTTGGTTTTGGAATTGGATTGCATTGTTATGGTATTGCTGTGTATTGTTTTGTTGGATTGATTAATTTTTTATTTTTTTAAAAATAAATTTAAAAAATAAATTAAAAAATCGATTTTTAAAAAATGAGAATTGATTCTGAATCGCACAACGTGAGAATCGCGATTCGAATTTGAATCGATTTTTTCCCACATGCTTATCATGCTTCAAATGTTTATAGTTTAAATAACCATTTTATTTTTTTTTATTCAGGAAAATTGATAAACTTTAAATCTCTTGTTACAGACTAGAGCCAATGTTAATAGTTTAACATAACATAACATAACTTTATTTTAAGTTTATCTATATTTCTTTTTTCTTTGATGTTAATAAGGATACAATGTTATGCAGAGGTGTACTTATAACAGTTTTATAGACAAATGATACTAACAGAAAATAACTGAGAAGTACTAATCTAAAGGGGAGGTTTAGTTTGGTGTCCATCCATCCATCAAATTTTGCGCCGTTTATCTGAGTCTGGGTCGCGGGGGCAGCAGTATAAGCAGAAATGCCCAGACTTCCCTTGCCCCGGCCACCTCCTCTAGTTCCACAGGGCAGACACCGAAGTGTTCCCAGGCGAGCTGTATGACATAATCCCACCAGCGTGTCTACCCCAAGGCCTCCTCCCGGCTGGACACGCACAAAACACTTCACCAGTGAGGCGTCCATGCAGGAGGCATCCGTAGTAGATGTCCGAGCCACCCCAGCGAGGTCCTCTCGACGTAAAGGATGTTTGGTGTTTTCATTCCAATAAATGACACAAATCAATAAACAACATTGTTTTATTATATGTTCAAAAACAAAACAGAATTCGCCATTTTTATTTGACTGAAAAGGTGTGGGCTGAAGCATCAACGAGCAAGTCCAACTAGAATACATCGACTCACAGTAAACCATACAAGTGTGGATGCGTCATTTTTGAATAGTTTATGCTCTTGTGTGTATGAGGAAGAACTATATTTCTATCAATGATAGACACATTTGTACATATTCACTCTTTATTAATGTACCACATAACACTACAATGAAATGCAAAGTGAGTGTTCACACTTATTTACACTGCACCAACGTTCAGTGCATTCCAATGCCACTTAACTTACAAATACATGTCATGCTCTGCACTCACACTGCCTGAAATATACTATTCTGTCATAGAAAAATAAACTTCGAATATCATAAATATATAGCATCAGCCCCTTCTAAAAATGTAGGCCTTTGAGAGTGGCACTGTCGTAATGACCACAACAGACTAAACTTAAACAACACAACTCAGGACAATTAAGCAAATAATAAAACATTGATACTTACTGTACAATATTCCCAAATTCAAAACAACCTAACTAATCACTGTCTGCTTCAAACCATTACTTCTTTCATCCTCAGTGCAATGATCAAACAATTGTATTGGTGCAGTCTTATTTGTGTGTCATGCATGATGCAATGCAGGGATATTCAACTACATTGTTTTGGGGGCCACATTTACAGCAACATAAGGACCACGGTGGGGGTGACTTCTCCCGTCACTATTAGTTTTACTTTGTATAATCTGGAGAACCAGAACTACAGTAGACATTTGATTTCCGTTTGTTTTTTTGTCAGTTACAGGAGTGCTCTGCTGTTTTTAAGGACCTTCTGCAAAGAAAACTATTCAAAGATCATCTCTATGACAGCACTCTAGGAACACTACTAGTATAACTGCAAAAGTTGAACAAATGATTACTGACTACATCTGAAGTAAACAAGCTACAGCAACACCTTTGTTACATAAATCACATTACAAAAAATTTGTGTAACTGCCAAAAAGGAGATGACTTAAAGGGGTGCCTTGAAGAATGCCTCTGTTATGCGAATCCCAAGTTTGGACCCTAGTGTTTTGTTTGCTAGCAAGGTTAAAATGTCAATGCAAGGATCTGCCAATGTGTTTGCAGTGGTCAAAGTTCCTCTATACAACAGGAACACTCCTGTGTTTTTAGGAAATTGTTGCAAAAATGTTTTTGTATGGTGTCATTCCGGCGCCGAATTTGACCCCAAGTCCACCGGTTGGAATGCCCTGATGTACTGAGTAGCTCAAATACCTCATAAGTTGAAATCTGCAATGCAACATGCATACTTCAGGCTAAAGACATAAACACAGGTCTGTTGTTATGATTGGAAAACTGCAAGGATGTCAAGCTAACATACCAAACATGTCCAAAGCATGCTGGAGAGGAAGAGAGATTCAAGACTTGTTTTGTGCAGATATTGAGAGATGTGTTGTATAATAGCTACATCTCACAACTAACCATAATATCAAGGTCAGACAAAATATCTGGGTCCACCAAAACGCTATGACTATTGTTACATACTGATATACTTTACCATTATTTTTTATGTGTGCCTTTTTTTCCATTTTACTCGCGTCTTGTTCCAAAAATCTGGAGGAAGAAGGAGAATATATAGACTATATCCAGGTAGATGTTGAGTGTAGCAAAAATATACTCTTCTGGGCTGATGGTGTAGCGTTTGTTCCCCATGAGGAGCTGGGTGTCAAATGCCAAAAACTGCACAGGATAATAACACACAAACATTTAAAATCATAGGCAGTAATAATAAGTTCTACACACACTGCATGGTCCTAATAGGACACTGTGAACTTACCATGGTGAACAATATGGCTCCCAAAACGGCATAGGTAGTATCCAACCAAGGTACCTAAACGGTGTATATTTTAATAATCATACATAAAACCAACATGGCCTTTTTAGGTAAGAGTTGTACTTACATATTGAAATGGAAGAACCGCAGCAAGCACCAGTCCAGAGATAAACATGACAATACAGAAGATGAGGAGTACACCTTGATATGATGTCACGTCAACCTAGATAGAGCAGGCAAATTAACCTCTGACCTCAAGTTTCAATGCTTTGTAAATATACATGGTATCAAATGTTAATAAATACAAGCAAAGGTAAAAAAAAATGGTACCTTAGTTTGGAAACTCAAGATTGTGACCAGGAGACAGACTGCAGTTGTGATGCCCAAACACATAACCACTGACTTGGTGTTGTAGAAGCTTTGACAACACGCACAAATAAATATGAGTACACGCCAAAAAACAGTATATTCCTGTTTATAAAACTGGTTTAAGACATTCCTAAATGCATGCTATACCACATATGATGCAAAGTAACATACTGTAAATAAATAGGGGTAAGGAGTGAACAGTACCTGGACAACATCCCTGTCATGTAGGATAGAGCAAGTGTCTGTAACAGGACAAAAGACACGTTGAATGACTAGTGATAATAACTACTTTAGTAAATATTATCTTCAACTATGATAAAAATGTGTTTGCGTACATAACTAAAAGGTGCATTATTGTAGTTTGCGGTGTTGTAAAATCACTCTCCACAATTCTACACTATAGAAATTAAGTACAACCACTGCAGTAAACAATGTTAAAAATAATAAATAATTGACAGCCTAATTGGTTTTGTGACGAAGCTCTTAACTTGAAACACTTGTACCTCAAATCAACTCTGTCCATTGAAATTAAATGATATCAATTGAATTGGTGCTGAGCCCACAAAAACAGCACACTTTTACCAGAAAAACTAAGTTTTATATTAGAAATATCGGATAAAAAACAATACAATAGAATGTACTACAAACGACTACAGTATGAAGTAATGTACTAATAATGTACAGCATTGGAGAGTGGAATTCTATGTTATCTCCTTCCAGCTGCTTCTTTGTCAAATGTACCATCAGTAGCTTCTCGATAATTTCATGGATAAATGTCCCCCATTTAGCTATTTTAGAATAATGATATTATTTTAATATTCTATTATATTTATTCTGCTTGTGTTGGAAAAACAAACATATGTCCATCTCCAGCTATAAGCTAATACTAGGGAGTAACACCAGATGTTTTGGTTTGATCTTACGGGGTTCACTGTGACATTCGCTACACCATCTAATGACGGGGATGCTTGTCCAATTAAATTTTAGCTTACAACTAAAAGCATGAATATTAGCAATAGACGGCTTTTATCTCAAAACACTCTTAAGTTGGGGCAACCTTAAGTTAAGGTACTGCTACTGTACTGTTTATTTCAGTAGTTTAATCCAGAAAGTGAAACTCACACAGAGTGAAATATTTTAAGAAGGTACTGTATTTCTAAATAGTTTTGATTATTTTAGCCTACAGGTAATGAAACATAACCAAATTCAATACCTCAATAAATTTGAAAATTTGTCAAAATATTTTTAACAGCTGGGTTGTGCTCCAATTAGCAAATAAACTGCAAAAGCCTGAGCCTTTAATTAATGTCTTAGCCTGTATTGAACTCCTGAAATAAAATAACTTTTGCACGATATTGTAATTTATTGAGATGCATCTGCGTATCCCAATCAGTCAAGGATAAAAAAGTTCTGACAAATGCAGCCATCATTTAAATGTAATAAGTAATCAAGAATGATACATTTAGAAGCCTTGTACTGTACTTACAAAGATGGCGAGCAGGATCAAATTCCATGGAAATTGTCTCCTGTAGACATAAGCAAACAGGATTTTTAGTATTGGAAAAGATGAGATGATGGCCTTATGCTTACTTTTCGGTCTTGTTAACAATTGTGAGTTTTTACCTCGGTGCAGAGCAGCAAGACAAAGTCAAATATGTCACGAAAAACACTCCGCTGTTGAACAAAAATAAATATTGTTATATAAAAGTGAGATGAATGCACTCATTACAATACTTACTAAGAGGCCCAATACCATCCTGGGTTGGTTTGAATGTAGTCCTTCACTGGATCACTTAAAAAAACAACAACAAGTAAAAGCAATGCTAATATGTTTTAGGATGTCCACTAAGGTGTCCTTAAATACAGAATACTTTAAGTGAAAAGTGCTGACTCACCAGAAAGTGAAAAGAGACACAATAGCAAAGGTCACTAAGAGCTGGATCATCAGGATGGCATAAACCTTCAACAGAATAATCATTGCTTGTCAGTTAAAAAAAAAAAAAAAGGTCATTACACACCTGAGATTGTAACATGTGGTGTCATGATTAAGCTCATTATATTTATTATACCTTACGTATGAAGATCCTTCGGATGTTCCGATCATCCCAAGTGAACTCTGTGAGCGTCTCAACGTCATTGTAGCAAGGTTCACTTGAACCTATATAGAAGATAATTAACAGGAATTTACATGTAACCTTTTCTAGATCTATACATGTACCTTGACAAATGCAGACTCACCAGCCACATTATTAGGTACGCCTGCAAAATCTAATGCAGTGGTTTTCTTTTTTTTTTTTTCATGCCCCACCTAAATTGAAACACTGTTGAGAACATGATCATATGTATTTATCTGTACAAATCACTGTATTACTTTATTTTGCATGCAATCACCTGATTATCAAAATGTGGTCACTGTGAATTGGGTAAATTGGGTGAATTGAAGGTACTTAACCAACAGGAAACAATACGTGAAGCTAGGTATTTTGCAGCGTACCCCAGGGATCAATTCTGGGACCAAAATAGCTCAATCTCTATATTCTCACGACAATTGTAAAGTTGAAGTTTATTTCGAACATGAATGCGGTTTCAAAATGATGCATCACATTACAAAGGACTTCAAATTGATATTATTTGCAGGATATACAACCACATTTTGTTTAGAACACAAATAACAGAATCAATTACGAAATTCTAAAGATGGTTTAAAAAACAGACTAGCCTTAGTGCAGTTCTTAATATTGTTTTATTTGATGCAACAAGCAATTTTTTGGGGTCATTGTAACCCATTTTGAAATACATTTCTACAGCAGTCGAACTTGAATATCTGCTTGTCACTTTGACCTGATGCCAAGGAAGTTGTCATTCAGTTTGTTGGTAAACAATGTAAATAATAAAATGAAGGGGCAGTTGTTATATCATGAGGCCATTATACTCTACAGAATATTCATATGGTTATACATTTTTTATAACACCCCTGTTTGTAGTTTGCTGATGAGGTTTGAATATACTGTACGTACCTGCAGTAGCTTCCTCATAACTAGGGGGAGATGGGGACACTGAAGACTGTCCACTGGATGAGTCACCGGGGGCCTTGCTGGCGAGCGCAGGCTGAAAAGACAAATAATTTGCAAGAAAAGCAATATTAGTGTGGTCAAGGTAATATTTATTCATTACATACACTACCGTTCAAAAGTTTGGGGTCACCCAAACAATTTGGTGTAATTGCCTTCATTTCTAAGGACAACAATAGACTGTCGAGTTTCAGATGAAAGTTCTCTTTTTCTGGCCATTTTGAGCGTTTAATTGACCCCACAAATGTGATGCTCCAGAAACTCAATCTGCTCAAAGGAAGGTCAGTTTTGTAGCTTCTGTAACGAGCTAAACGGTTTTCAGATGTGTGAACATGATTGCACAAGGGTTTTCTAATCATCAATTAGCCTTCTGAGCCAATGAGCAAACACATTGTACCATTAGAACACTGGAGTGATAGTTGCTGGAAATGGGCCTCTATACACCTATGTAGATATTGCAACAAAAACCAGACATTTGCAGCTAGAATAGTCATTTACCACATTAGCAATGAATAGAGTGTATTTCTTTAAAGTTAAGACTAGTTTAATGTTATCTTCATTGAAAAGTACAGTGCTTTTCCATCAAAAATAAGGACATTTCAATGTGACCCCAAACTTTTGAACGGTAGTGTATGTGTACAATTCTACACAGCTTTGATTGATGCCATGGCATTTATATGACTCATATAAGCATAATTTGCACTTTAATAACATCCAATACTTTTATTGAAAAGGTTTCCTTCCCAAAAAATTGTTTTTAAATGCCAGAGAGATATTCATTTAACAATATGTGCTTGTAGTTTATGACTGGGAGTTATTTGTAAGATTGTGTCCCCTTGATTATAATACAAAGCTTTCAGTATGATGCTACGCATTTGTAGGTCGGTGCAAATTCTAACAATAGTAAACATCTGTGGCAGTATGATACATATTGGCATTATTATCTTTGTAAAGCTATGTTTGGATCATTATGTGCATGTGTACCTACTGTTGACTCAAAAACGCAGGGAAAACACCGATGTCATTTTAAGTATTTGCATGTTCTAGATCAGAGGCTGTTATGTAATAAATCTAGGCCAAAAAATGCTAAGTCGTGATTTCCTACCTTGCCCTGTGTCATGATGCTAGTCAAGATTTTGTATAGTTGATCCACACCAAGTATAAGCGGTCCAACCTGGCTGAACTACAAGATGATGATGGTGTCTCTTCAACACCCTCTCAAAAAAATTGTGACGCACAGTGAAAACACAGCAGCAGCAGGGAGGCGCGCATTCCCCTCCCTCACCCTCGCAGGGACGTTCTAGCAGCATCTAGTGACGCAGCAGCATACATAACCATGATGCTGGGACTCTAGCACTGAAATAGGCACTGTAGACAAGAGAAGTCCATGGAAGTTTGGAATGGAAAGTGAATGGAAATGAAATTGGTTTTATTTCAAAATGACTATATTACATTACATAGGCTCCAGCACCCTTCGCGACTCCGAAAGGGACAAGCGGTAGAAAATGGATGGATGGACAATACAATTTAATTTTGGGGTGTCTATTAATTGAGTTGGTGGAGGTAGATGGCCACACCATATGTTAATACGTTTTTAACACTTGACATGTTTTTATGCAAGTAACTTGTGCTGCTGTAGTCTAATTGAATCTAAAGTAAAGTTCAGTGTTTCTTATCCATAATTGGGCCGCGAGTACGGACAAAAAATTTGTTTCTCATCTTTGGTCCGTATGGGAACCAGCGGTATTCCGTTGTAATACACTTTTCATAGCATTAATGACAATTTCAAACAAACAGAAGTCTGGAGCGGATGATTTTTGAGCACAAAAATTACGACTAAAGTGGTGAAGGTGAATCTTGATTTGCACTTTAATTTTATTGAAAGTTTACTTAAAACATTATTATTTTTGTGGTTACACATTTAATCATTTTAGCTCAGCGTAATTGTATGGAAATTCCTTTTTTTCTTTTGCAGTATATTTGAATACTATTTATTTTGTAATCAGCCCCTCTTAAAGGCCTACTGAAACCCACTACTACCGACCACGCAGTCTGATAGTTTATATATCAATGATGAAATCTTAACATTGCAACACATGCCAATACGGCCGGGTTAACTTATAAAGTGACATTTTAAACTTCCCGGGAAATATCCGGCTGAAACGTCGCGGTATGATGACGTATGCGCGTGACGAAGTCAGAGTAACGGAAGTTATGGTACCCCGTAGAATCCTATACAAAAAGCTGTTTTCATTTCATAATTCCACAGTATTCTGGACATCTTTTGCAATTTGTTTAATGAACAATGAAGGCTGCAAAGAAGAGTTGTAGGTGGGATCGGTGTATTAGCAGCGGACTACAGCAACACAACTAGGAGGACTTTGTTGGAGCGCTAGCCGCCGACCTCACCTTGACTTCCTACGTCTCCGGGCCGCCAAACGCATCGGGTGAAGTCCTTCGTCCTTCTGCCGATCGCTGGAAGGCAGGTGAGCACGGGTGTTGATGAGTAGATGAGGGCTGGCTGGCGTAGGTGGAGAGCTAATGTTTTTAGCATAGCTCTGTGAGGTCCCGTTGCTAAGTTGCTAAGTTAGCTTCAATGGCGTCGTTAGCACAGCATTGTTAACCTTCGCCAGCCTGGAAAGCATTAATCGTGTATTTACATGTCCACGGTTTAATAGTATTGTTGATTTTCTATCTATCCTTCCAGTCAGGGGTTTATTTTTTTGTTTCTATATGCAGTTAAAGCACGATGCTATCACGTTAGCTCGTAGCTAAAGCATTTCGCCGATGTATTGTCGTGGAGATAAAAGGCACTGAATGTACATTTGGCGTTCTCGACTCTCATTTTCAAGAGGATATAGTATCCGAGGTGGTTTAAAATACAAATCCGTGATCCACAATAAAAAAAGGAGAGTGTGGAATCCAATGAGCCAGCTTGTACCTAAGTTACGGTCAGAGCGAAAAAAGATACGTCCATCACTGCCTCTCAAGTCGTTCACTGTAACGTTCCTCATCTACGAATCTTTCATCCTCGCTCAAATTAATGGGGTAATCATCACTTTCTCGGTCCGAATCTCTCTCTCTCTCTATTGTAAACAATGGGGAATTGTGAGGAATACTAGCTCCTGTGACGTCACGCTACTTCTGGTACAGGCAAGGCTTTTTTTTTATCAGCGAGCAAAAGTTGCGAACTTTATCGTCGATTTTCTCTACTAAATCCTTTCAGCAAAAATATGGCAATATCGCAAAATGATCAAGTATGACACATAGAATGGATCTGCTATTCCCGTTTAAATAAAAAAAAATCATTTCAGTAGGCCTTTAAGCTTTGATAATATTATTTGTGATTAACACATGCTTCCATATTATTTGTCAAGGCTTATTATTATTATCCTGTTAAACTGTAAGTATGTTAGATATAATTATTGAATATGATTAAAATTAAGATTAGGTTACTAATTCAGTGTTATAATTTCAGTGGGCCCTTCTGTAGTGAAAAAGTTGGTCCTCAAGGTCATAAAGGTTAAGAACCCCTGGTCTCTTTTTTACTCTTACTATTATTTAGTTAAAATTTTTATAAAAATAACTAGAGATGTCCGATAATATCGGCCCGCCGATATTATCAGCCGATAAATGCTTTAAAATGTAATATAGGAAATTATCGGTATCGTTTTTTAAATTATCGGTATTGGGTTTTTTTATTTTATTAAATCAACATAAAAAACACAAGATACACTTACAATTAGTGCACCAACCCAAAACACCTCCCTCCCCCATTTACACTCATTCACACAAAAGGGTTGTTTCTTTCTGTTATTAATATTCTGGGGCCGTATTTATCAAGCGTCTTAGAGTGCCATTTTACACTTAAGTCCTGAGAATTTGCGAAATTTAGTCCTACTCTCAAACTTAAGAATAAAAGCTATTTATCAACTTTCTTAAGTCTAAGAATCACTCCTACTCTCCACGATATTTAAGAGACCTTCAGAGGTGTCCTACGTGGTTAGGAGTTGCCAGCGGGGGATGGCACTGAGGCGAGAGAGACGTGTGCGAACGTTCAGGGAGCGGAAGGATGTCCTGGCTTTGTTTGATGACAAGCAGCTGATCAAACGGTATCGTTTAGACCGAGCGGGTATTATTTTTGTCACAGATTTAATAAGGGGCGTCATCTCATCAGCAACATCACGCTTTCAGTTTCAAATTAGTTGCCTAATTAATGAATTGGAAAGAAAAGGAAACATTTATTTTTGATTCATTGCCTATATTGTTTGTTTGTTTTGTATTATTTTGTAGTTTATTGTCAAAATATACACTCTCATTGTCCACTTAAATATTTCTAAGATATTTCTTTATTCTTAGACAAGGGATTCCCTTCCGTGATTGGTCATTTCTATGGACACAGAAATGACGTCACCTAAAATTCCGTTTACGGCACATAGTAATGTCGTAATTCAGCTCTGAGTGTGACACTTAAGATTCAGTCCTACACTTCGCTGAAAGTGTGAGTAAGTTGCTTGATAACTAACTTTTAAGTGCAGCTTTCAGCGAAGAATTTCTTTACTCATAAGTCAACTCTTAGCAGACTTCTTAGGAGTAATTCTAAGAAGCTTGATAAATACGGCCCCTGGTTCCTACATATATATCAATACAGTCTGCAAGGGGTACAGTCCGTAAGCACACATGATTGTGCGTGCTGCTGGTCCACTAATAGTACTAACCTTTAACAGTTAATTTTACTCATTTTCATTAATTACTAGTTTCTATGTAACTGTTTTTATATTGTTTTACTTTCTTTTTTATTCAAGAAAATGTTTTAAATTTATTTATTAATTTTTTTTTTAAAAAGGACCTTATCTTCACCATACCTGGTTGTCCAAATTAGGCATAATAATGTGTTAATTTGACGACTGTATATATCAGTATTGGTAATTAAGAGTTGGACAATATCGGAATATCGGATATCAGCAAAAAAGCCATTATCGGACATCCCTAAAAATAACCTTTTATCCTACAAGTGCATTACAATGACAACCAAGGTCAGAAGTGTGATCTCAAACCTGTTCAGTCAATTCATGTTATATAGCCGGAACAGACTAAATTAAATAACAATATTGAGAGTCACTCAAGTCGTATTTTTTCATCCACTAATTTTCTATACAGCTTGTCCTCATTAAGATTATGGGAGAGTGAGAGACTACCCGCCTGAATTTGGGTGAGAGGCGGGCGACATCCTGGACTGGTCACCTGTCATACTACGCTAATGTGCTGCCCAAATGCTCCTAATTATTTTCACATTCATTACTTACTCCTAAATGTAGCTATTTAAAAATTATGCAAAAGGAGATCTCCAAAATCCAACTATTGTAATTTTTATTTTTATTTTTTAAATATTTTTAGTTTTCCTCAGAACCAGTGAGTATGACATATGTGTCACAACGGACCACTCATTTTACATCACTATCCTTTAAGATGCTTTCTGTACAAACTTCATATGAGGAAAAATATATTATGACATACTGTACATATTGTCAATACATATACTCTGTAAAAATGAATTAAATAGCAATAATCATATTTTGGCCAAATTTCATTAGCGATTTGATTGACAAAAACAAGAAGTAACATGGAAAAACTAAAATCTCATCATTGGCATGAACAAAACGTCCTTTTGTTAATAGTTTACTACCCAGTCGCAAAAAATACAAATGATACACGCGAAACATCTACATCTCGCCCTCTCCCTTGGCTCCCTCAAGTCTGAGGTCCGAGTCGTTCCTGCCTATCGTGAACAGACCAACAACAGCCATCAAAGCCGCCAGCATCATGACTGCACAGCCTCCAAACATGTGTCTGGTACCGCCGCCGTCCTCCCCGCCCCCTGTCCCCGACACCTCGCCGTGGAGCGCCAGCAGACCCAGACAGGCCAGCAGGTGCAGAGGTAGGCGGAACCAGGCCAGCACTCCAGCCCGCTTCTCCTCGGGAATCACCCTGCTCTGGAGGAAGCTGACTGCGGGGAAGTAAAGTCCACATGCCAGCTCCAGCAGCAGGAAAGCAAGGAAAGATTCATGCGGTCTTGGTTGTCCTGGCGCGGTGGAAAAAGTTAGCATGTATAAAGAGAAGAAGGCCATCAAAACGGCCAAACAGAGTACATGGCCGGGCTGTAGACGATAGTGTGAGGAGGTGGCTAGGCGGTACATCAAGGAGCCAGCCATACTGGCAGCCATCAGACAGGAGAACACTATTCCCAAAGGAGGTCCGTGAGGGTCCAGTACCGGGGTCCACAAAAAAACAAAGATGTAGAGGACACTTTCAAATAGAGCCTGTACGCCACCCAGGAGCATGACTCTCTTGTCTGAAAGCAAACAACGAAGTCCATCATGGCAGCTGCGTGAGAACCGGGCCTTTGCGGATGGACGGGTCAAACCTCCATTTGGAGCGCCTAGAAGAAGCATCTGTTTGTCACTTTCAGGTCCTTCTGCTTCTTCCTTACCCCAGTCTGTTACCACCACCCAGGCACAGCACAGCAAACAGGGGACAGCCAGGAGGAAGGGCGCCACCGGCCCCAAGTGGAGCCACTCAGCTAGCAAGTTAGCCATTAAGCCAGCTCCCACGGCGAGCCCATGGTTCCACGTGGCAGCTTTGTTGAAGGTGCTGGGGATCCACTCCTTGGGGAAATCGTGGACGTTGACATGCCGTTGGACATACCAGGCCTCAAATGTGGTGGAGAGCAAGGATGTGGACAGACCTCCCAGGATGCGACCTACGATCAAAACAAAATAGTCCCTGGACAGCTTGGTGAGGCAGCAAGCAGAGTAAGTCAGACAGAAGAGCAGACAAGTCTGTCTGCGGCCCAAAGCTTGGGGGAGCCATCCTGAAAAAGGAGCAAACAACACAGAAGAGGCCAAGCCACATACATAAATGATGGCTATCTGGGACTCCAAGAAGCTGTAGTGGCGGTAGAGCTTATACAGGTAAGGACCCTGGAGCCAGTCCGCCCATAGGGCCAACAGATAGGCCCGGAGGAAGACGCTCTGGAAGCGGACGAAGGCTGGGTTGGCTGCAGCCGTCTGAGTCGGCTGAGGTGGGGTGAGACGACGTGCTGCGAGCTCCAGGCCAGCACACAGGAGAAGCAGCAGGAATATGGCAAGGTATGCTGTCACCAACATGGTGTGATAGACTGCACACACTTGAATTCAAACCTGAGCTCTTTGGACGTCTCCTTTCCTGCTAATCCTCAGCGTCTATTGGGGAGAAAAGGAAGAGATGTGGCTAAGTTGCTAAATGGGCGTTTATATCAACAGTTAAGTTCACTATAAAACCCTAACATGTCATTACTATTGTAACAGGGTGTGTACATTATAATTATTGTAAAGAGTGTCGCTAGTTTGACTTGCATTGTTTTTGTCTATAAACTGACGCTAGCATCAAAGCTAGCTAACTTGCGACTACCGATAGCTCTTCAGAAAATGAGACTCCTTTTGTAAAAAAAAAAAAAAATTTCCTCCATATGGTTTAAAAATGTTTCTTACCGAGCTGTGACACTGTTCCATTGTTGTAACACGAACGACCAGCTGATTCCATTTGTCGTGATAAATTGTTAGTGTGGTTCTTCTACAAAGAAATATGGCTTTAGAAAGAAGACAGCCACTTCCGGGTTTCTTCTTTTGCCACTAGGTGGCAGTCTTGCTTTGTTTACCCTAGATGTGGAGGAGAAGCAGAATGTTAATATTTAGTATTTTTTATCTTGTACAACTTAATAGTATTTATCCATACATTTTTCTACCGCTTGTCCCTTTTGGGGTCGCGGGGGGTGCTGGAGCCTATCTCAGCTGCATTTATTGTATTAATTTGTTCAATAATGATACATTTATACAACATAATTACACACATTGAATTCAACTGTTAAACTGTTTGTTTATTAAAAATATACGTTAAATCCAATATAGATTCACAAATTCAGCATGATGTGAAAGATAGTCATGGTAGTTGTTTTTCAGAAATTTTTGCTTCTTTATATGAAGATTATTATTATTATGATGAATGAGAACCTTTCATACACTAGTAGTAGAAACAAAATACAACAAAGTATACTAATAACAAAAGAAAAATAATAACAATACAGTAAAGTACGGATGCTTATACTTTTCACTTCTCAAACACATACAAAATTAAAACAACACATAATGATACATTTTTTCATATCCAAAAAGGAGTGGGAGAAGTGAAACTTATTAACGCCCACCCCTTATTCATGAAATAACTACCTAGCTTTTTGTCATTATCATTTGTACAATAATTCATGTACTTGTCTTATTTTAGTAAATTAGTCATATTATTTATCTCAAGCATAAAAACATTTTTTTGGCACATACATATACACTAAGCACATGCGTATAGTACTAAGTGACGGTAACACCAAAAAATAAGTAAATATATACCCAAATAATAATAAAAAACAAAATGTAATAATTATAACACTTTATCATCCCAAGACCCAGAAAAATGCAATTGTTTAACATTAAATAACTGTTAAAACAATATTACTATTTTATTGAATTTTATTGAACAATTCATTTATTCTACTATTAAGATGAGAGGCATAATTTTGTATTAAAACATACATAAATTATTAACAATGTGAAGCAATTTAATAGCATTATTTGCAAATACTCCTCTCTGAGCTGCCACCTTACCGTGGTAGAGGAGTTTGCGTGTCCCGATGATCCTAGGAGCTATGTTGTCCGGGGGCTTTATGCCCCCTGGTAGGGTCTCCCAAGGCAAACTGGTCCTAGGTGAGGGATCAGACAAAGAGCAGCTTGAAGACCTCAATGAAAGATAAAAACAAGGAACCCAGATTTCCCTCGCCCGGACGCGGGTCACCGGGGCCCCCCTCTGGAGCCAGGCCCGGAGGTGGGGCACGATGGCGAGCGCCTGGTGGCCGGGCCTGCCCTCATGGACCGAAGAGGCAACGTGGGTCCCCCCTCCAATGGACTCACCACCCATAGCAGGGGTCATAGAGGTCGGGTGCGAAGTGAGCTGGGCGGCGGCCGAAGGCAGGGCACTTGGCGGTCCGATCCTCGGCTACAGAAGCTAGCTCTTGGGACATGGAACGTCACCTCGCTGGGGGGGAAGGAGCCTGAGCTAGTGCGCGAGGTGGAGAAGTTCCGGCTAGACATAGTCGGACTCACTTCGACGCACAGCAAGGGCTCTGGAACCAGTTCTCTCGAGAGGGGCTGGACTCTCTTCCACTCTGGCGTTGCCGGCAGTGAGAGGCGACGGGCTGGGGTGACAATTCTTGTTGCCCCCCGGCTCAGAGCCTGCATGTTGGAGTTCAACCCGGTGGACGAGAGGGTAGCTTCCCTCCGCCTTCGGGTGGGGGAACGGCTGCAGGATTAGGTCTCTGCTTTTTGCAGATGATGTGGTCCTGATGGTTTCATCTGGCCAGGATCTTCAGCTCTCGCTGGATCGGTTCGCAGCTGAGTGTGAAGCGACTGGGATGAGAATCAGCACCTCCAAGTCAGAGTCCATGGTTCTCGCCCGGAAAAGGGTGGAGTGCCATCTCCAGGTTGCGGAGGAAACCCTGCCCCAAGTGGAGGAGTTCAAGTACCTTGGAGTCTTGTTCACGAGTGAGGGAAGAGTGGATCGTGAGATCGACAGGCGGATCTGTGCGGCGTCTTCAGTAATGCGAACGCTGTATCGATCCGTTGTGGTGAAGAAGGAGCTGAGCCGGAAGGCAAAGTTCTCAATTTACCGGTCGATCTACGTTCCCATCCTCACCTATGGTCATGAGCTTTGGGTTATGACCGAAAGGACAAGATCACGGGTACAAGCGGCCGAAATGAGTTTCCTCCGCCGGGTGGCGGGGCTCTCCCTTAGAGATAGGGTGAGAAGCTCTGCCATCCGGGGGGAGCTCAAAGTAAAGCCGCTGCTCCTCCACATCGAGAGGAGCCAGTTGAGGTGGTTCGGGCATCTGGTCAGGATGCCACCCGAACGCCTCCCTAGGGAGGTGTTTAGGGCACGTCCGACCGGTAGGAGGCCACGGGGAAGACCCAGGACACGTTGGGAAGACTATGTCTCCCGGCTGGCCTGGGAACGCCTCGGGATCCCCCGGGAAGAGCTGGACGAAGCGGCTGGGGAGAGGGAAGTCTGGGTTTCCCTGCTTAGGCTGCTGCCCCCGCAACCCGATCTAGGATAAGCGGAAGAAGATGGATGGATGGATGGATATTTGTAAATATATTTTGTAGCTGAATTGGACATATAAAACATGACATTTCTGGAATGAACCTAAAATGTTTTTTTAAATTAATTTTCTCAATTTAGTGCCATGCTTTTTCAGTCATATCATGAATTATGCTGTAAGAAGCTGTTTTATGAGCTACACGCATGCATTTCTGCATCTTGATAGATTTGCTGACATTTTATATAAATAAATACATATATGGATTATACTTATATAGCACTTTTCTACTTTCAAGGTACTCAAAGCGCTTTGACACTATTTTCACATCCACACACTGATGGCGGGAGCTGCCATGCAAGACCCTAACCACGACCCATCTGGAGCAAGGGTCAATTGTCTTGCTCAAGGACACACTGGACATGACGAGGATGATGGAAGCTGCGGCTCGAACTACGGACCCTCAATTTGCCACCACCGAGCCACGCCGTTCCCTACTCGATGGAGCATAAAAGTGAGTCCCCATGTCCACCACAGAAGACGCTGAAAACACATTGTTTTTGGTATTTGAATATGTTGGCAAAACAATCCCAGACTGTGTATTATAAACCTTTGTACTTAAAACACTGAATGTTTACCTTTGAAAATATAACCATATCACATGTCACTGGAAAGGCCAGGTTGCTTTTATTCCTGTAGAGCAGACTTTGGTACGTGTACCATTAGTGGTACGGGGGCTTCATCTAGTGGTATACTGAAGAATCACTGGATTAAAGTACAGTGTGTTTTTTTCCTATATTCAAACAGTGTTCCTGTTCAAAATGTGTGTACGTATAAGTTAGTGGCCAAAATATACACACACACACACGTGTATATATACACATATATGTATTAGGGCTGTGAATCTTTGGGTGTCCCACGATTTGATTCAGTATCGATTCTTGGGGTCACGATTCGATTCAAAATCGATTTTTTACGATTCAACGCGATTCTCGATTCAAAAACGATATTTTCCCGATTCAAAACAATTCTCTATTCATTCAATACATAGGATTTCAGCAGGATCTACCCCAGTCTGCTGACATGCAAGCAGAGTAGTACATTTTTGTAAAAAGCTTTTATAATTGTAAAGGACAATGTTTTATCAACTGATTGCAATAATGTAAATTTGTTTTAACTATTAAATAAACCAAAAATATGACTTATTTTATCTCTGTGAAAATATTGGGCACAGTGTGATGTCAAGCTTATGAGATGCGATGCAAGTGTAAGCCACTGTGACACGATTGTTCTTTTTTTTTTTTTTAAATAAATGTCTAATGATAATGTCAATGAGGGATTTTTAATCACTACTATGTTGAAATTGTAACTAATATTGATACTGTTGTTGATAATATTCATTTTTGTTTCACTACTTTTGGTTTGTTCTGTGTCGTGTTTGTGTCTCCTCTCAATTGCTCTGTTTATTGCAGTTCTGAGTGTTGCTGGGTCGGGTTTGGTTTTGGAATTGGATTGCATTGTTATGGTATTGCTGTGTATTGTTTTGTTGGATTGATTAATTTAAAAAAAAGAAAAAAAATCACAACAAAAAAAAATCGATTTAAAAAAAATGAGAATCGATTCTGAATCGCACAACGTGAGGATCGCGATTCGAATTCGAATAGATTTTTTCCCACACCCCTAATATGTATGTATATATATATACATATATGTATATATATATATATATATATATATATATATAGATACACATATATGTACACTACCGTTCAAAAGTTTGGGGTCACATTGAAATGTCCTTATTTTTTAAGGAAAAGCACTGTACTTTTCAATGAAGATAAGTTTAAACTAGTCTTAAAGGCCTACTGAAATGAATTTTTTTTATTTAAACGGGGATAGCAGATCTATTCTATGTGTCATACTTGATCATTTCGCGATATTGCCATATTTTTGCTGAAAGGATTTAGTATAAAACAACGACGATAAAGATCGCAACTTTTGGTATCTGATAAAAAAAAGGCTTGCCCCTACCGGAAGTAGCGTGACGTAGTCAATTGAACATATACGCAAAGTTCCCTATTGTTTACAATGATGGCCGCATGAAGTGAGAGAGATTCGGACCGAGAAAGCGACAATTTCCCCATTAATTTGAGCGAGGATGAAAGATTTGTGGATGAGTAAAGTGCAAGTGAAGGACTAGTGGGGAGTTGAAGCTATTCAGATAGGGAAGATGCTGTGAGAGCCGGGGGTGACCTGATATTCAGCTGGGAATGACTACAACAGTAAATAAACACAAGACATATATATACTCTATTAGCCACAACACAACCAGGCTTATATTTAATATGCCACAAATTAATCCTGCATAAAAACACCTACGTGTTTGTTATGCTAGCTCCTAGCTCCTCTGCTAGCTCCTAGCTCCATAGAACGCGCCAATACAATTCAAACACCTGATCAACACACACAATCACTCAGCCCAAAAGACCGTTCACCTAACCCAAGGTTCATAAAGCTTATATATTTTTAAAAAGTTACGTACGTGACGCGCACATACGGTCAAGCTATCAAATGTTTAGCAGCCAAGGCTGCATACTCACGGTACCTGATATTCAGCTGGGAATGACTACAACAGTATATAAACACAAGACATATATATACTCTATTAGCCACAACACAACCAGGCTTATATTTAATATGCCACAAATTAATCCTGCATAAAAACACCTATGTGTTTGTTATGCTAGCTCCTAGCTCCTCTGCTAGCTCCTAGCTCCATAGAACACGCCAATACAATTCAAACACCTGATCAACACACACAATCACTCAGCCCAAAAGACAGTTCACCTAACCCAATGTTCATAAAGCTTATATATTTTTAAAAAGTTACGTACGTGACGCGCACATACGGTCAAGCTATCAAATGTTTAGCAGCCAAGGCTGCATACTCACGGTACCTGGTATTCAGCTGGGAATGACTAAAACAGTAAATAAACACAAGACATATATTTACTCTATTAGCCACAACACAACCAGGCTTATATTTAATATGACACAAATTAATCCTGCATAAAAACACCTACGTCTTTGTTATGCTAACTCCTAGCTCCTATGCTAGCTCCTAGCTCCATAGAACACGCCAATACAATTCAAACACCTGATCAACACACACAATCACTCAGCCCAAAAGACCGTTCACCTAACCCAAGGTTCATAAAGCTTATATATTTTAAAAAAGTTACGTACATACGCAAAAAAAAAGTTGCGCACATACGGTCAAGCGATCAAATGTTTAGAAGCCAAAGCTGCATACTCATGGTAGCACGTCTGCGTCTTTGTCATCCAAATCAAAGTAATCCTGGTAAGAGTCTGTGTTGTCCCAGTTCTCTACAGGCGTCTGTGTATCGAAGTCAAAAGTCCTCCTGGTTAGAGTCTCTGTTATCCGAGTTCTTCCATCTTGACTGCATCTTTCGGGAATGTAAACAAAGAAGCGCCGGCTGTGTACTGTTGTTGCTGACTTCGTTCGAAAAATACGTCCGTTTCGCACCGACAACTTTCTTCTTTGCTTGCTCAGCTTCTTTCTCCATAATACAATGAACATAATTGCAACAGATTCACGAACACAGATGTCCATAATACTGTGGAATTATGAAATGAAAACAGAGCTTTTTCGTATTGGCTGCAATGTGGAAGGCATACCCGTGTTCCCCGGGCTACGTCACGCGCATAAGTCATCCTCAGAGGCGTTTCGAACCGGAAGTTTAGCGGCAAATTTAAAATGTCACTTTATAAGTTAACCCGGCCGTATTGGCGAGTGTTATAATGTTAAGATTTCATCATTGATATATAAACTATCAGACTGCATGGTCGGTAGTAGTGGGTTTCAGTAGGCCTTTAACTTTAAAGTAATACACTCTATACATTGCTAATGTGGTAAATGACTATTCTAGCTGCAAATGTCTGGTTTTTGGTGCAATATCTACATAGGTGTATAGAGGCCCATTTCCAGCAACTATCACTCCAGTGTTCTAATGGTACAATGTGTTTGCTCATTGGCTCAGAAGGCTAATTGATGATTAGAAAACCCTTGTGCAATCATGTTCACACATCTGAAAACAGTTGAGCTCGTTACAGAAGCTACAAAACAGACCTTCCTATGAGCAGATTGAGTTTCTGGAGCATCACATTTGTGGGGTCAATTAAACGCTCAAAATGGCCAGAAATTACTTTAACGCCGTTAGTTTCGGCGGTAACTAGTAATCTAACGCGTTATTTTTTTATATACAGTAACTCAGTTACCGTTACTGCATTATTTTTATGTAGTATCGGCTAGAAACTGAAGATCTGAGTGTGTTTTATTGGAGCGCTCCGGTGGAAAAGAAGAGGCGTGCTTTCCCCCACCCACAGAAAGCACGCCTCCCCGCAGGGGAGACGTTCCTCCAGAGCCGTACTTCGGGTCTAACAACCTACACTTTACCCGGAAGAGGGTCTTTACAGCTGAGGGTGAATGACGAGGCCGGCGGTTTGTTGCAACATTGTGACTTTATTGGACGCAGCCATCCAGCAAGCTAGAGCCAGGGGCGCCGAAAAGGGGGGGTAAAGGAGACGGATTCTAGGGGCCCATGATGGAGGGGGGCCCAGAGAGGCCCCTAATGACACTAAGTTATTAACTAACATATAATCACACATGTTTTATTTTCCATGTCCTGGTAACAATACCTTTATTTGTTTTGGAAGCATCAACACCTGCAGGGTCCTCCCTCCCCCCCTCTATTTACGTAAAATGGTTCAGTCCGACTGGATCAGCTGCAGGTAGAGCACCGGCGATTTGTCACAGACAGCGCCTCAGCGGGCAAAGCGGAGGAGACAGCAGTATGCCTCAAAAATCAGGCAGCCAAAAAAGAAAGGAAAGTAAAATAAGAGAGGAGAAGGAGATGAAGGGTCGACAATATGTCACCCAATATTTCCAAAAAAAAAGGTGGGTTTGTTAGTTGTGGTGGAAAGTTATGCATATTAACTTTGTCCCTGTCTGTGGTAATAAGCTAGCTCACTTTTCTCACCATGTTAGCTCAAGAAAACTCTGGATTTTTACATTTTACTGCTATATTAGTTAAATAATCAATCCAGTCAAACATTTATCAAGCTGTTCTTATTCAATAATAGTTGATCTCCCCTCTGTCAAAATGATGCCTCATTCTGAACAGAGTCAAGTGCACCAGCAGCAGCAGCAGCAGCTGTCTGTCAGCCCCCAAGTCCCTCTGCCCCTGAATCATCCCCAGTGCCCCCACATGAGGAAAGAGGTGAGCAGCTGTGTGTGTTGAAATAATAATAATAATAATATAATACAAAATATAATACATTTTACTACAGTCTCAAGAATCAGTGGTGCAGCAAATAAATGACTCAAAATGAATTCCATTGTATTCAGAGTGCTACGTTCTTCCCTACTGTACATGTCAACTGTGATGCTGTTCTTCTTTCAAAAATATGGTAATGATAGTCAAAAATATCATTAAAATGCATAATTGTATGTAAAATAGCATCAAAAAATGTTGCCACTGTGTTGGGGGCCCTGTAAAGATTATTTTCATGGGGCCCAAAATCCCTAGCGGCGCCCCTGGCTAGAGCACCTACATGCACTCACTGTCGCCGCTCCCTCACCTCTCTCGCCCACTCACTCACTGACGTCACTCACCTCTCATGCTGTCATATCTTAAAGGGCCACACACACACACACACATACGCTACTCTCATAACAACTAACAAGACATCATGGCGAAGCCAGAAGTCGAGTTTTTTAACATGGAGACATTCTCAATACTTTTCTTTTGTCGACCACAAAGAAAATAACATTTTAGTTAAATATAAGTTGTGTCTTGGATCAAAGATCCTATCTACTTAGAGTTAAAGTGCCATTATGTTGCAGCTATTTAAAATAGTTTTGTCCATTTTTTCTGGCCTGAAATAAATTGGCCCTTTGAAACATATCTTTGTCTTTGTGTGTTGTATGTAGAGCACATTGCTTTCTGAGTTCAGTGATGCAAATGCATGTCAAGTTGATCAACAGATTGTATTATTCTCCAGTGCAATAACAGTACTGAAATGAAGGCTAAAAGGGCATTAATGGGAGCCTTAAAAAAAAGGGGGGAAAAGAAGTAACTAAATAGTTACTTTTCACAGTAACGCATTACTTTTTGGTGTAAGTAACTGAGTTAGTAACTGAGTTACTTTTGAAATAAAGTAACTAGTAATTGTAACTAGTTACTGGTTTTCAGTAACTAACCCAACACTGTATATATATATATATATATATATATATATATATATATATATATACACACACACACACGTGTATATATACACATTTTTGTATGTATATACACTACCGTTCAAAAGTTTGGGGTCACCCAAACAATTTAGTGGAATAGCCTTCATTTCTAAGAACAAGAATAGACTGTCGAGTTTCAGATGAAAGTTCTTTAAAGTTAAGACTAGTTTAAAGTTATCTTCATTGAAAAGTACAGTGCTTTTCCTTCAAAAATAAGGACATTTCAATGTGACCCCAAACTTTTGAACGGTAGTGTATATACATATATATATATACACACACACACACGTGTATATATACACATATATGTATGTATATATATACATATATGTATATATATATATATAGATACACATATATGTATATATGTACATATTTGTATATTTACACACATATATGTATATATATATATACACATACACTACCGTTCAAAAGTTTGGGGTCACCCAAACAATTTTGTGGAATAGCCTTCATTTCTAAGAACAAGAATAGACTGTCGAGTTTCAGATGAAAGTTCTCTTTTTCTGGCCATTTTGAGCGTTTAATTGACCCCACAAATGTGATGCTCCAGAAACTCAATCTGCTCATAGGAAGGTCAGTTTTGTAGCTTCTGTAACGAGCTAAACTGTTTTCAGATGTGTGAACATGATTGCACAAGGGTTTTCTAATCATCAATTAGCCTTCTGAGCCAATGAGCAAACACATTGTACCATTAGAACACTGGAGTGATAGTTGCTGGAAATGGGCCAAAAATATTGCACCAAAAACCAGACATTTGCAGCTAGAATAGTCATTTACCACATTAGCAATGTATAGAGTGTATTTCTTTAAAGTTAAGACTAGTTTAAAGTTATCTTCATTGAAAACTACAGTGCTTTTCCTTCAAAAATAAGGACATTTCAATGTGACCCCAAACTTTTGAACGGTAGTGTATATGTATTAGGGATGTCCGATAATGGCTTTTTGCCGATATCCAATATTCCGATATTGTCCAACTCTTTAATTACCGATACCGATATCAACCGATACCGATATCAACCGATATATGCAGTCATGGAATTAACACATTATTATGCCTAATTTGGACAACCATGTATGGTGAAGATAAGGTACTTTTTAAAAAATAAAATAAAATAAGATAACTAAATTAAAAACATTTTCTTGAATAAAAAAGAAAGTAAAACAATATAAAAACAGTTACATAGAAACTAGTAATTAATGAAAATGAGTAAAATTAACTGTTAAAGGTTAGTACTATTAGTGGACCAGCAGCACGCACAATCATGTGTGCTTACAGACTGTATCCCTTGCAGACTGTATTGATATATATTGATATATAATGTAGGAACCAGAATATTGATAACAGAAAGAAATGGGGGGAGGGAGGTCTTTTGGGTTGGTGCACTAATTGTAAGTGTATCTTGTGTTTTTTATGTTGATTTAATAAAAATAAAAAAAACCAAAAAACAAACAAACCGATACAGATAATAAAAAAAATGATACCGATAATTTCCGATATTACATTTTAACGCATTTATCGGCCGATATTATCGGACATCCCTAATATGTATATATGTACATATTTGTATATTTACACACATATATTTATATATACAGTATACACATATATGTATATATATACATATATGTGTATATACGTATATGTATACATACACATGTGTATATATATATATACATATATACATATATATGTATATATACACACACATGTATACAAATATACATACATACATATATATAAACATATACATATAGCTACTTAACTATATTACCTGTCGATCTGACTGCTTGTTAATTGTTTAGCTAAATTTGAAGCAAAGATTGTATTACATTAATCATATATATCATATATACAATGATAATATTTACATATACATTATACACACACACATATCTATATATACACACACACATATCTATATATACACACACATACCTATACACATTTATACATATACACACATATACACAAATATACACATATATACATAAACATATACGTACATTCATATAGAAATATTCATACATTTAACACATACATACATGTACATATATACACATACATATACAGTATTAAATAAAACCTCTGCCTTGTTTTTATTGAATACTTAGGCCTACTATGCTACTGTATTTTAATATTGGTCATTATGGTGGTACTTGGAGAGCCAAGTGTTTTCTGAGGTGGTACTTAGTGAAAAAAGTTTGAGAACCACTACTCTAGAGTGTTAAGCATTTGAAATAAGGCTGTGAAATGTTTGTTCCTTACAGGTGACAAAAGCGTTTCGATAGGTCTGAGGATATTATAGAAAACAATGTTTAGTTTTCTTGATGAAGGTAAGCATGTATTACCGCTTTGCGATTCATTTAAAAGGTGTGAACCTGTTTGATGACGTAGGTCAAGGGTGTCCAAAGTGCGGCCCGGGGGTTATTTGTGGCCCACAGGTAATTTTTTAACGGCCCGTGGCACACAAAAATACTATTACAAAAAAAACTTGAAAACTGGAATAAAAGAGCAAACAGGTGTAATGTAAAGAGAAAATCTGACATGCAGGCAGTTTTTTACTTAAAACTGTCATTGCTCAAAAATAGTAAAAACCTATTATTGACGTCTGGATCTGAAGTGGATGTAGAGATTTAAGCGCTCAAAGTAAAAATAATATATATTGATAAATGTCTAATTTCTCACTTTATGAATCGGGCCTTTTGGATCCCCAAGACCTTTAGTCTGATTTTTATTATCTGTCAATGTTCAAAAGACAATAAAGAAGTAAAAGTAATGTTGTTATGGATTATTTACCTATTTAAGGCACCAGTTACTTCACATCAAACATTCCATTTGATCCAAAAACTGTCACGGCTTGTCACACCACGCTGTGCCTTATTTTGAGTTTCTGGTAATTTTCTGGGTGTAGTTTTAGTTCCTGCCTTGTGCTCTTATTTTGTGGTTTTTCACTTCCTGTTTTTCCCTTTCCTGCAGCAGCTTTACGTCTGTCTTCGAGCACTTTTCCCCTCACCTGTTTTCTGTTTGTAATTAGCGCTCTTTAAGTTGAGCTTGCGACACCATTGGTTTGTCAGGACATCATTCACTATTCACTAGTCACTATTGATGATTCCTTTCATGCTGTGATCAAATATGCTCATTCTTTGTGGACGCCGTCTGCTCCACCTTACTTGTAAGTGTTTCGCTGTGTTCCAGCATTTTGTTTTGGTTTCCCTCATAGTCTGTCCGTTCAGAGCACTTCCCTGTTGCTCTCGCTTTTGGTTTTGTTTGTTTAATCAATAAATACCCTTTTTTACTGCAAGTTGCCACCTCGTTCGTCTGCATTTTAAAATTACTACAACCTTCGTCGTCTCACATGACCCACCGCTTGACAGAATGTCCCAACCACGATTACAATGACGAGGAATATGAGAGGATTTTTTGGGCTAAAATGGAGGCAGAGGCTTAGTGGTACCCCTCCGAGGTACTAGAGACTTTGATGTGGGTGCCAGATGGCGGTCTGGTCCCAATAGACTCTTTTTGGCTGAGTGCCGAGCCTGCGTGTCGTCCACGAAGGCGAAAGCCAGGTTCATCACGCCGTCACAACGCGCAGCCTTCTCTGCTGCAGGGCCTCAAACACTGCACCCTTCCTCTCCTAAGGGGGTGGAATACGGGAACCCCTTCGACCACTTTGCCTCTTTGTTCACGGCTTGGGCTATTGGCCAGTGTGGCCCAGGCGCTGGGGAACAGGAGGAAGCCGCTCCACCAGTGCTCGGGGCTCGTGTAGGAAGGTGCGAGCTGTTGGGGCGCGCAGCCACGCCCCCACTAGGGGACTTGTTTTTTACGGACTTTTCTTCCCCCGGTTTCCCAGAGCCCACACACCCTGGGGTTCTTCTCCCACTTAAGTCAAGGGTCAAACGATCCTCCCTCAAACCAGTGACAGCGTCTGGTATCCTCTTCCTGAGGGGGGAGCTAGGGCTGGTAGCTGTGCAATTGTGGAGGCACAGCTGCGTCCAGCGAAGCGGCCACTTCCTGTGTGGCCTCCGCCACCTGTCCTGCGCCTAGCCAGGCTGCTACCTCCTGCTCGGCCTCCGCTGCCTGCAGTGCTCTGCCCTGTTCGGCCTCTGCCGCTTACCTGTGCTATGTCCTGCTCGGCCTTCGCCGCCTACCTGTGCTCCGCCCTGCTCTGCCTCCGTTGCCTGCAGCGCTTCGCCCTGCTGCTCCAGCTCTGCAGATACTGACGGTCCAGCCGCCTGCTGCTCCAGCTCTGAAGATGCAGACGGTCAAGCCTCCTGCTGCTTGAGCTCTGCAGGCTTCTACGAAAGGATACGGACCCCTCTGTGTACCAAGACGAGATAGACCTATTTATTAGGTGGTGTGATACCAACTATCTTATTTTAAATGTGACCAAGACACAGGAAATGGTTTTGGATCCGAGGAAAGTGACTGACCATGAGCCAGTGGTCATCAAAAATCAGGAAATCACCCAGGTATCCTCATATAAATATTTAGGGATTAATATTGATAATCTTCTCTGCTGGAAGACACATATTGACAAACTGTGCAATAGACTGCAACAGAGGCTATATTTTTTGCGAAGATTAAGATTGTACGGCGTAAGCACCCACATCATGATGATTTTCTACCGTGCCATTGTAGAGAGCATCATTAGATACGGGATCACCTCATGGTTTGGCAACCTAACCATTAAGCTAAAAAGCAAACTGGCCGGCATGCATAAAACGGCAATGAAAATCGTAGGGAGGAAAGAATATGAGCCTATACAGAGCATCTATGAGCAGGCAGTTAGGAAAAAAGCTAAGAAAATTATTTCCAACTCACAACACCCACTCTTCCCTGAATATAGAACCCTGCCATCAGGGAGAAGACTCCGGGTCCCACTATGCAAATCGAACCGCCTTAAATTATCATTTGTCCCAGCCTCCATTAAGCTGACCAACAAGGTGCAATAGAATGTTAATACATAGGTTAGCACTTTTTTAGCACATAGCACTTTAGAACTAAGCACTTTAGCACATAGCACTTTATCTATGAGCTCTAGTGCAATGCACACTGGCACTTTATCTTTATCTCCATACTGTAGATTTTATGCCTACATCAAAGTGCCACCTATGTCTATCAAGCTCCATGTTCTGATGTTTAAATGTTAGTTGTCTAGTTGTAGTTGTGTCTGCGCTTGTGTTTTTGTTCTGTTGTTTTTGTGTATGTTAAGAAAGCAATGATGCACTGTGCCCAAGACAAATTTCCCCGCGGGGACAATAAAGTTGAACCTTGAACCTTGAACCTTGATGCCGACGGTCCAGCCGCCATCCTCGTCTCCAGCGGGTCTTTCCATGACGCCGCCATCCTCGTCTCCAGCGGGTCTTTCCATGACGCCGCCATCCTCGTCTTCAGCGGGTCTTTCCACGACGACTCCGTCATCATCATCGGAGTCATCGTCGCCTTCGCGACCTCCAGCTTGCCGGCCGCATAAGCCATCATCAGGCGCCCGCACGCGGCCTCCTCGTCGACCAAGAATGTGGCCGTTTCATGAATGGCCTCCGCACTATCAGCAACTAGGCCCAGGACCCGGGCATGGACGGTTACAGCTGATGCCACCTTGTGTCCACCTCCTCGTCGGCCACGGCGGCGGTCTACCCGTCGCTGCCGTCTGACTCTTCCCCATTGATTGCGAGGACATATGGCCAAGCAACCCACCGCCTAGTCCTCCCTCTGCCCTCCCGTGACTTTGGACTTTTTCGGTTTTGTTTTTTAGAAAGTCTGATATCTGTTTTGTTGTGGGGGCATTCTGTCACGGCTTGCACACCACACTGTGCCTTATTTTAAGTTTCTTGGTAAATTTCTGCGTGTCGTTTTAGTTCCTGTCTTGCACTCTTATTAGGTGTTTTTTCACTTCCTGTTTTTCCCTTTCCTGCAGCAGTTTTACGCCTGCTTTCGAGCACGTTTCCCCTCACCTGTTTTCTGTTTGTAATTAGCACTATTTAAGTTAAGCTTGCGACACCATTGGTTTGTCGGGACATTATTCACTGGTCACTATTGATGATTCCTTCCTTGCTGAGATCAAATATGCACATACTTTGTGGACGCCGTCTGCTCCACATTCCCTGTAAATGTTTTTGCTGTGTTCCAGCATTTTGTTTTGTTTTCCCTCATAGTCTGTCCATTCAGAGCACTTCCCTGTTGCTCTAGCTTTTGGTTTTATTTGTTTAATCAATAAATACACTTTTTTACTGCAGGCTGCCACTTCGTTTGTCTGCATTTTAAAATCACTACAACCTTCGTCGTCTCACATGACACACCGCTTGACAAAAACGTTTGGGTAAAATATTGCATATTTTGTGTTATTGCCATAAAAAGGTTTTTTTTTAGAGAAAAATGTCATAAAACATTTTTTAAAAGTAACAATTGTATGGCAATGTATAGATCTGAAGTTGATCTTTAGATGTTTGATTGTTGAAAGTAAAAACAAACAAGATAATATATAATAATACATGACTTATTTTTAAACCTTTAATGGCTGGGAACCTTTTGGGACCTTGAACAGTCACCAGAATTGAGGGGAGCCCAAAGTAGGGATGATGTTTGATAAGAAATTATCGAGTTTGAGCCCATTATCGAATCCTCTTATCGAACCGATTCCTTATCGATTCTCTTATCGGATCCAGATAGGTTGTTGTATACGGAAAAAACACACACAATATTTGGTTTAACAAAAGCTCACTTTTATTTTATAAGAAAAAATAATAATAATAAAATAAAAAAATAAATATTGACCGTTACCCCCCCTAAAAAAAAATACAAAAATATTGACTGTTGTTACCCAAAGTATATCAAGTGGGATTTTTCAGAAAAAACAACCTGTCTCTGTGATCACTATAGGCGTATAAATAATAATATAGTGTTAAATAAAATCAGTCCCTTGGGCACAAAACTGAAAATAATACAGCTCTCCAAAAAGTGCACTTCTGCTGCTATTGGAACATACTAACTACACACACTATGACACTAAGAACGCCACAGTCATCAATCAACAATTCTTCTTCGAAAAAATTAGCATGTCTGCTTTTTCAGGATCAAGTCTGACCCGTTTTTCGCTAATTCTGTCACCAACGGTGGAAAAAACACGTTCACTTGGCGTGGAACTAGCTTGGACACACAGATAGGTTTGACGACATCCTCCTCCAGTCTGTATCTAAACCTTCTGGGGGTCCATCAGTGTGGCCTCCTCCAGGAATGACTGCACATCCTTGTCCTGGAGGGAAAATTAGGGACAGACACAGCATAGAATTAGGGGGAAAATTAGCTGAATGTGAAAACTAGGGTGTCTGTTATTAAGTCTTTAGCATTAGTATGTGGAATTAAATGATGGAATGGATTAAGTAATGAAGTTAAACATTGTACTGATATGATCCACTTTAAGAGGTTGTTCAAATTAATAGTGCTTACAAAGTACAAAGAAGAATTATGAGAAATACTTTCAACCTTATTGAAAATAAGATATTCTTCATCTCAGTATATTAATAATGACTGAATTAATTAATTACACATTACACAACTGTTGTATATACTAATTCACAGATGTTATTTTATTATAAAAAGGTCAGTAAATGATGTATATATTTGTAAACCTCTGAAGTGGGAAAGTGGTAGGATTAAATAAGCTTTACTTCTTCCTACTCCTTTTCGGACATGATGTAAAGTGAAATGATATGAAACTGTGATGTGTTATGCTGTAAGTGTGTTCATGCACGAAATAAACTAAAGAAAGAAAGAAAGCACTAGTTTATTAGACAGACCTGCAAACTCTGGAGTGGTGCAGGCTACAAGATAACGTTAACGTTATCAGACACATACAAAAAGGCTAACGTTAACGTTAAAGTTAAAGTTAAAGTACCAATGATTGTCACACACACACTAGGTGTGGTGAAATTTGTCCTCTGCATTTGACCCATCCCCTTGATCACCCCCTGGGAGGTGAGGGGAGCAGTGAGCAGCAGCGTAGCCGCGCCCGGGAATCATTTTTGGTGATTTAACCCCCAATTCCAACCCTTGATGCTGAGTGCCAAGCAGGGAGGTAATGGGTCCCATTTTTATAGTCTTTGGTATGACCCGGCCGGGGTTTGAACTCACAACCTACCGATCTCAGGGCGGACACTCTAACCACTACCGTTAGCCATTGACTATGCTTAGGTAACGTTAGTCTAGCTAACATTACTGCAGTCCTGGTTGACATAAGAGGTAACCTTATTTTAGCCTAAGGGCTACAAGTGAGCAAATATGGAAACTAACCGGCAACAGTTAACGTTAGTTACTCACGGCAACTATCACTGGAGCTGGGGCTGCAGGTTTGAAGCAGAGGAAGAGGGGCGTGCTTCGTCATCTCTGTCGCTGCTTCTCCGTGTGTCGAAGATACGACACGGTTCTCAAACCTTCAGGTTATGTGCAGCCTGAAAATGTTTCAACATGCTTGTTGTACTTCCCCCCCTTACATGAGAGCGAAGCCTGGCAATAAATGCATATTGCCGTTTCCTCGTCATATTTTTGTAAAATGAAGCCATGCCTTGAGGCGTTTTTTCCGGTCCATTATTTTTGCTGCTTGTGTGGCTTGGGGCGGTATAGCTCGGCTGGTAGAGTGGCCGTGCCAGCAACTTGAGGGTTCCAGGTTCGATCCCCGCTTCCGCCAGCCTAGTCACTGCCGTTGTGTCCTTGGGTAAGACCCTTTACCCACCTGCTCCCAGTGCCACCCAAACTGGTTTAAATGTAACTTAGATATTGGGTTTCACTATGTAAAAGCGCTTTGAGTCACTAGAGAAAAGCGCTATATAAATATAATTCACTTCACTTCACTTCACATCACAGGAAATGACATAGCTCAGTCATTAGACTGAGCTACGTCATTTCCTGTGATTTCCCACAGGGCATTTCCTGTGGGACGGGATTCGTTCCCAGGGATTTGAATAAAGAACCAACTCTTTTTCTTTACTATAGTGGCCTCGATAACGGGAACCGGTTCTCAAAAAGGGATTCGAGTCCATGGAATTGGTTCTTTTCTTATTGAACAACCGGGAGAACCGGTTTTGAACATCATCCCTAGCCCAAAGGGGTTATAACAAATATTGTACTGGTTTTAAAAATGAAAAATATCAAAATGGCCCCCGCAGGCTTTCATTTTTCAGTATGTGGCCCTTAGTGGAAAAAGTTTGGACACCCCTGACATAGGTCATTTAATTGTCCGCCATACTTCTCACGAAAATATTTGTTTTAGAAACAAACGACACAACAAGCTGATCAATATACAATCTGAACTTTATATAATTTCTATTAAAGAACACATATTTACAAAATGTACAGCAAGTGCTCAAACAGCCATATTCAATCAAGCAATCAGTGAGATGACCAATTAAATAAGATCTCCCCACCCTATAATATCTCTTTAGTTTGTATGACAAACATTGGGGGAAAGAGTACATGATGTGGAGTGAGCGCTGGTGATTTCAGGGATTATTCTGGTTGGTGACATCGTCTCAATGCAGCAGGCAGTGTGTCAAAAAGTCCATCTAGAATCCCTGACATGTTCTCCGTTGCAAAACGCCCTCGCCCCAAAACCCCCACCTCCTTCTGGAAGATCAGCAGAACATTCTTCTTTTCGCTACTCAGTCGCTTTAAGATAGACATCGTATTTACAGAAACAAAATGAACAAAAATAATTACAAAACATGCATGGACTTTTACCATCACTCTAGATGTGACATAGTAATGCGGAGACAAGGGTTTTGTCAAGTCATTTGAAATGGCTTGTGATGTTTTAGAATTGTTGTGTACAGGTGACACAATGAATCCACGGTGTCCTTCAAGTAAAAATGCAGATGGTGGAACAGTGATACACTATACTTTAGTTAGATTTTGCAATGTATCGTATTTTCCAGATTATAAGGTGCTCCGGTATATAAGCCGCACTGACTAAATTTTAGAAGACAAAAAAATATGTTTTCATAAAATAGCCGCACCAGACTATAAACTGCAGTTATATACCAGTATGTTGTGAAATTATTAATTTACATAAAAAGATTTTGTAAATGTTTATTTACACACCTTAATTGTTTTCCCAAATGCTGCATGTAACTTGGCAGTAAAACGGATGGTCAAACAAAACAGAAAAGTAATTGATGTCTTTATTCATTCTTTATGAGATAAGTAATATTTTCTACTTTTTTAATAAGGTTGAAAGTGTTTTTAGAATTCTTCTTCCTTGTACTTTGTAAACTTTTTGAGTTTGAACAGTTTCTTAAAGTGGATCGCTATAGTACATTGTTTGATTTCTTTGCTTAAAAAATTTCATAATTTAGTTGTAGCGGAGAAAAATCCATAGATTAGCCAGCCGAAACTTTAGTATGAACCGCAGGGTTCAGAGCTTGGGAAAAAAATAACGGCTTATAGTCCGGAAAATACGATATTTATGATGACATTCCCTTTCTTTTGAAAACAAACAGACTAATACCTTGTCAGTATTGATGGTCCCTATTATAAAAGGTGTTTCTGTGCACAATATCTGACGGTCTGTTGCTATTTATGAGCAGAGGTGAATTGGCTTATACTCTTAAAGGGGAACTGCACTTTTTTGGGGAATTTTGCCTATCGTTCACAATCATTATGAGAGACAAGAAGACAAAAGGTTTTTTTTCTCGCTTTCTAACATATAAAAATCGGCTCGTTTTCAGTGGCTAGCAATGCAGCTAATGGGAGCAATCAATTCTACCTCTAAATCACTTTAAAAAAATGTATTCAAAAACCGTCAACAGTACTTCATTTACGTTCCGTAACCCGTATAATAACCAAGCTGTAACGACATTGTTATTTTAAGAGTAAACACTGAGGAACTATTTTTCTATCGTAACATGATGTCTTATTAACTAACTACGGCAAGAGATAGTCTAGTTTCTACAGCAATGCAAAACCCGTTTGAGTTTGTAATGCACAACACTGCGATATGACACCAATCTATACTGACTGAAAAACATGACTAGTCATATTTCAGTATATAGTATAGTATATAAAACGTTGTTGGAGGGTTTCAGAATTGCTTTTGAGGGGTTTGAAGGCTACAATGGTGACTCTCATTAGCCGCATCTTTCAAGCGTTTTTTTATCATCTTTAAAATCGTTAAAAAAAAAAAAAGATGTGTGTTCTTGTCTCTCATGATTGTGAACGATAGGCAAAATTCCCCAAAAAGTGCCGTTCCCATTTAAGTACACTGGATATAAAGAGCGAGTGCACACATGGTTTTGTTATCAACACATTAACTTACACTTTCACTGGAATAGTACCTCTTAAGAGGTGTTGTGGTTTACACACAAATGTGTGTGAGCATGTTTCATCTGTCCCAATAAAGAAATAAACACTAGAATCGTGGATCCAAAAAGTAATTTCTTTCAAAACAAAATCTCTTACAAAGGAAGTCCATGCTTGGAAGGTAACGTGTGTATGGAAATGTGTGTGATGTGTGCTCAAGGGTCAATGCGAAAGGCCAAAAGTTTGTTGGAGTGCAGATTGTTGATAGTGCGGAGGTCTGGCAATCGCAGGAGGAGTTTGGGGAATAAGGTAGTGTCGTCAGGACGCCGGCGAGTGATCAGCGATCGTAGGGCACGGATAAGACCCTCCTGTAGCTGCTCCACCGTGTGCACGTCTGAAATGCCGGAATGATCTGAGGAGAGCAGATGACGCCCGGTCACTACATCATTCTTTCATCATCATCATCATCATGTCCCTTGATGAGCTTTCCTCACCTGCAGAGACCAGCACCACTGCCATGAAGAGGGCCATTTCATCAGGCTCAAGCCCCATGGAGCCCAACTTTTCACTGAAGTCAAACATGGCATCTAGTAAGGAGCCCATGCCCAAAGCGTGCAGGGTGGACAAGGGGTATGTTTGGCCATTCAGGAAGGTCACCGTACGTTCAGCAGCGTTGAACAAGGTGCAGAACCTCACCATTAGAACCTAAGTGCACAAGAAAAAAACAACATTGTTTTCAGCAAGTCTTATACTTTGTAATGGTTAAACAGGAGATAGGATCTTTGTGTTACCTGGAAGGTGCCCGATTTAAGCAGCATGACCTGGTCCTGCTGACTAAGCTCCTGAAATCCTGGGATGCCCTTGGCAAATTCAACCACCTCCTTGACAGCAGGGGTGAAACACTGAGAAAAGGACTCCCAAATCTCCTGACTCGTGCGGTCTGCCCCAGATACAGGGCATGCATTAAGAGGACAGGCCTGAGGGGATAAAAAAAAAACATACACATGCATGAGTTTTCAACCAGCTGAAATACATGACAATTATTTCGATTCATTGCTTACACTTACCAGCACTTTAGCTCTTGGAGCAAACTTCCATGGGCATGAAGGTTGACTTCTGGCATTTTCTGCTTTGCATAAATAATTGACGGGGCCTCTTTGAGGGGTTGCGCCACTTGAGTGATGATTCTGATTTGTTGACACTAAGTAAGTGTAACGATTGGTGTCCATGTTGTGGAACATAACCTGATTGTTTTCAGGGGCGACCGGGCAAGACTGGTAACCCTGCATAGAGTGTGGTTGTGCTGCGATCTGCGTGAAAGTGCCGTCTTGACAAGTGTTGTTGTTGTTATTGTTGGTGATTTTAGCCCTCTTGGCTGTTCTCTCCTGGCCACTGCCACTGAAGATGTCATGGTAAGCTCTGGACATGGCCCCAATGGCCTCTTTTGTGCCGCCCTCAACTTCCCTGGTTGGTGTTTCTTTCACAGAGGAGGAGTCCATGTCCATGGCAGCCGACTCATTTAGGCTGTTCATGTAGCTCTGCATCTCCTCCATAAGTCGCTGCTTCTCTCTTTTTGGGATGCGGCCAAAACGCACAGCTGCGGAAAAACACACACAGTGGAGATAAATCAGCAACATTGTTTAGACTTGACCGATATTACTTTTGTTTAAACATCTCTCTTTAAAAAATGCTATCCATATACACGAGCTCTGAATAAGTCACAAGCCAGCTGAACTGTTGCAGCACGATGATCATGTATTCTGTGAGATGCAAACTCCCCTGTCCTCTTCCTACTTCCCACAGTAACCATCAGCTGGAGAAGCTATTTATAGACCTTTTGCTACCATCTGCCTCATCCTCTCCTTCATCAACCACTGTCTTCCTCCTCTCCCTCTCTTCTAAGTAGGGCAGTGGGACAACGTGAGCGTGCACGGGTACCGAACTCGTGAGCGGGAGAATGATGAGAGAGCTGGGCTCCAAGCAGTAGACAGAGCAGCATGAAGAAGAAAATTTGACATGGGCGGAGGTATTGTGTGTGTGTGTGTGTGTGTTTGTGTGTGTGTGTGCCCGCCTGCCTGCAAGGTAGGGTTAGATGAGGCAACTGAAAAGTTTTGGAATGTCCAAACTTTTGATGATTTACTCAACTGTTGCTACGTAACCGAATGCGTACACCATGTTTTCTCATTTCCTACAAGATCGTCCAAAAGCATGAAGCATTTCCGTTAAAGTGTGCTGTAATTTGCCCAGAAAGGATGCTGTCTTTCAGAGAAAAGATGCCGTATTTGCCCACGTTGCTCGGCTTGATGTGTGCTCTTAAATCAGGGTGTACTATATAAACTCAGGCAGTTGCATGTGGTTTTCCTGTTTAAACAGAGTAAAAGTGGGTTTTTAGGTTGCGGTCCTCAACGCTTAAAAGAAATGTCATCTTTAAAAGGGTCAGCCTAACTGTTTTTACTGTCTCTGGGTTGCCACCCAGTTGTTTCCATGCAGCAGAAGTGTCAGGCACACGCAGCAATAACGCTAACCTCTTTATTAAATCAGTCTGGGGCGTGTATAAACAGAAACCCTACTGAGCAGAAGAAGATGGCAAACTACCCCAACTAGGTCACAATGTATGACTACTTTAGAAGCCCCATTTTTGCTGTTTTCTGGGTCAGCCAAGTTGTTGTTTTGTTTGCTGGGACACATATAATCAATTAGTGGTATCAAAAAGCTTAATTTTTGGTAAAACCCGTCACACATCTGGCGGTCGTGTGCATCCTAATTGTTTTCCAATCCCCCATGATGTTTAACGGGCATACAAAAGGTAATCAAGTTGACCCTGCTCCAATTTCCTAAAATAATTCCTGTGTTTGAAGCAGTTTCCCAGATGATGAATAGCTTCAGGGACTTCAAGCTCCTCTACTCATAAATCTCTGTCTGACTCTGAGCTGGAAGAGAGCAGTGGGAACATGGAGGGTACATGGAGGTGTGTGTTTGTGTGTGTGTGTGTGTGTGTGTGTGTGTGTGTGTGTGTGTGTGTGTGTGTGTGTGTGTGTGTGTGTGTGTGTGTGTGTGTGTGTGTGTGTTTCTGCGCAAATCCAGAGCATCCAGTCAAGAGTGTTGTTGGAGCACACTGCTGAGGGTCATACAAAGACACTTAGAAACTTAAGAGTGCCTTAGGGCCAGGTGGTAATCATTGGCAGTGCCTTTGCAGGTGCTGAAGTGCAGATAGTGAATGAACTCATGGCACCATAACCTCAAAAGACTTTCTGCGTTACAGTTTTCACTCAGACCCACATACTGCCCATTTCCCCTGCTGCTTTGGCTAATCAGGGCACTGTGGCAGAACTTCACAGAGGCCCCCTCGCATTTAAAATGTGTCAAGATGTCTCACCATCTCTCGACATGCCGACAGACAGGCACTTCTTGAAGCGGCAATGCTGGCACCGGTTGCGGTTCATGCGCATGATCTGACAGTGCTCGTTCTTCACGCACATCTTGTAGTTGATGTTTTGCTGGATGCTGCGGCGGAAAAATCCCTGAAAGCAAGATTAAAAAGACAAGTGAAAGGCTGAACAGAAATGTCAAGAAGATTTTTTCAGTTTTAAGGGGCTTACTTTGCATCCTTCACATGCATGAACTCCATAGTGGAAACCAGATGCAATGTCCCCACAGACCTTACAGAGCAGGACCATTCCGCCATTTTCTGAGGAAAGAGCAGGAAAAGTACTGTCAGAGGGTGCAGTTGTGTGAATTCCAGTGTAAGTGTTTATAGTTAATAAAGAGCAGTGATTAAATGGACATAATGTGTATGAACAAACATGTCCTATAATCCTCTTAGGACATTTTAAGAACTCATTTGAGCCCTAATTTTGGTCTCGACCTCTGTATGTATGATGAGATTATCGCAGATCTTCAAGATGCAACCTTTTAATCAAATTTGAATAATAGGATATTGAGACTGATTTGGTGGATTTAAAGATTCCTTTTTTATCTATAAATGAAATTGTAAATGGGTATTTGGTGGGTAGATTTTGAAATGTATTGTATTGTATTTTGTATGATGATGTATATTTTAACTGTGGGTCCCTGTCCATAAGCTGTGTGCTTGTAGGGATGACCTTTTTGCAGAACAGACTCTGATATTAACAAAAGAAACAATAATGAAATACTATGTCTGTCTGTAAATAAAAAATAAAAAAAAGTATATATGAACCCTGTCTGTAGCAGCAAGGCCCCAATCAAACATGGGACGTGACTATGTGTTTGAGCTAAAGCAATCCTGTTTATTGAAGTTCTTGGTTGGTGCCCGTCTGGATCTTAAACTACTGGTGTTATTATTGTTAAGGATGGTAACAAAATACTTACTTGTGAAAGCTCCTGTGAAGCCACACGGCTTTTTTCCAGCAATCGGATGTCCGTAGGTATGCTGGGGAGCCGCGGCTGCAGGAGGAGGCCCACTATATACCTCTGGGAACTGGAACACCAGTTTAGAGGTTGGTGTTGGGGACTCTTCAGCCTTCTGTTTCAGTGATCCAATTTCTGTGAAGGTAACCTCCTCTGGCGATGATGGCTGCGAGTGGAAGGAAGGTGACTGTGTCTGGTACCCACTGGAGGGGCTGCCAGGGCTGGGGCTGGCACTTCCACAGGAGCCTGCATACAGGATGACTCCTCCACCTGCTGTCAAGGGAAACAGGAAGAGAGATTAGATCATGTCAAAATACTATGGGCCTGATTTACTAACATCTATAATACCACACACTAATCAGCGTGTGCAAAAAACTAAATAACATGTACTATAAGTGGGCGTGTTGCGTGTAATCTACTAACACTGCGTGTGCAATTGAAAAATGGTGCAGACCACCTTATTCAAATGAGGATTTTACGGGCTTTTACCACTAAGACAAGCATTTTCTGCACATGCATGTTTTCCTGACACATCTATAATCTGTAACACCTTTTCTGAATCGCGACAACAGAGACACTTGCACACTGACACTTTCTGACACTTTTCTTTCACTGCATATGCGTGAGGCTGCGGTTCGCATTACCAGCGCATTCGTGCATCTAGAATAATTAAAACAAGAAAATGCACAATAAAAGGCTTATTTTCATGTAGAAGGTATATTAGAGTAATATATTTCCTAAATTGAAAAAAGTCATGAGATCAAAACGCATCAATTGAAGTCATTTTAATCAGCCTCATTAGTCATCCAGCAGCAACAAAATAAACAGAAGGAATTCGCTGAATAGACTGTATGTCTAATAATTTTTATTCCTGACCGTCCACCAAACCGTTGACATACACACATAGGATGGAGGATTTGCGTCTGTTCATCGTCTGTCTTTGCAGCGCAAGCACTGACCCTGCAGCCGTGTGCTGGAACTGTCAGTTAATACATCCTTCTTATACGCGCTAAAGAAAACGCCAAATAGTGCTCGCAAAACGGTGACGAGTGTTGATAAATTACATTTCATGTGCTGAATAATTTTACTTGCATTTTCTCCTCCCATGCAGTACTGTAGGCGTTTTGATGATCAGCCTATATTTTGCATATTAATGAAGACCGGGGATGCAAAATGGATTGCACGCCTTATCCTGTTCACTTAACAGACACAATCCACATCAGCTTTGCGTGTGCTATGTTTAAATACAAGCAAATCTTTAGTAAATCTGTCATATGTGATTATTTATATTTTCTGAATGTTTGACTGCTGGTTTTCCGGCCAAATGATTGTGCTGAGTTTGCAACTGGACATGACGTCACTTTTTTGTGTGTTAGAACTTTTTTTTAGGCATCCATAAAGTATCAACCTTAAGGAGGCAACTCTCCAAGAAGTATAACAATATTGATGTTTGGACTGTTTATTTTTCCGCTTTTTTTTGGGTTGAATTCAATAGCGGTTTATAGTATAGTTTTATTTTCCTCACTGACCTCATTTGACTTTTCTATAGCTTGAACACACCGGGATCTCTCTGACTTTAGAACTGTGATTCACACTTGTTCACATATCTTCAGGGAACTTATGTAGCTCAATTTCTGAAAATGTGTGATGTCATTATGTGATAGGTGTAATGGGGTGCTCAAGCTGACAAAAAGTGCAGGTGTAAAAATACACCTGGCAGCATGGCAACAAAGCAGGAAGACTCCATGTTCATTGGTATCATGGGAACCTCCTTACTCATTCTGATGCATGATCCTACTTGCACCGTGCATGTATGCAGAATGTGTGATAGTGTTATTGCCGTTCAGCTGTGCTTGCATCCGAGGACTCTTTCACCTCCCTCCCTCCCTCCCTCCTCTCTCTACTTCTAGTCATGCGTTGCGGATGAGCTGAGACACCACCTCACGTGTCAGCTGGCCCCATTGCCTCCTCCGCGCCAATAATAGCCGCGCTCGCTCTCCCATGGCACGGTGCCCAGCGCCGGAGAGCTGCACGACACCTGACCGCCGCCTCACATGCGTGCACTCCTGACACGGATTCAGCCCGAAACAAATCCGCAATCCCCGTGTTGAGATGTGCAACAAAACCGAAGTCAGTGCTTTTAACAAAACTCCATCCTGCTGCTGCTCATGCGCCTTCATAGTCACGTGTTCTCAGCCTAGGAGAAGCCTGGCAGTGCAGATTGCACAAAAAGGTGCATTAGGTTATGTTGAATACCCTTATTCCTAAAGGTAATATGTGTCAATTACCCAATCTACTGGAATTAGATAACTTAAAAATAAATACAACTCCGAGTTGTTTTCTGTGTTTTACTTTGGCCAAAAATAGAACAAGCACATTCTGAAAACGTACAAATCATAAATAATCCTCTGGACAAAACACTTCAAGTTTGTTGAAAATTCTGAGGAAATTGACGCAGCTTCAAAAAACACAAATGAGCTTAGACTTCGTCCCGGTGTGTCTACAAAGCCAGGATTAAACTTTAAGTCACAGTCTTTCTGGGATTGAACAAAAAACACGACATGATAACTCTTCGATGTATCAAATACTTAATTTGTCATGTCCACGTATCAATCCAGTGCTAACTCAACAAACCATAAGAAATGAAGGTAAAAACTATTCAAAAGGGTTAAGTTCACTTTTTGGGAGAGTATGAGTGTCAAATGACAATGTGTTCGAAGCAGAAGACATAAAACGGCAGGTTTTAAGTTTGATGTGGGTCGAGGAGGAGGAGTCACAGTCACCCTTAACTGTGTACCTCATGCTTGGCCTCGGTATAAACCGCTTGCTTGCCTAACAGAATTGCTATTGTGACATCCAGTGGACACATTTAGAAAAGGAGTTTCTTTTGTTAAAAAAAAAAAAGCAGCTAATTTTTTAGACTTGGCAAACTCATCACGCGGGCCGGATAAAACCTGTTTGTGGGCCGTACGTTTGAAACCCCTGCTTTAGAGTCTGCAAGTGGGCATGATAACAATGTAGAAATGACGCAAATGCATCCGTGTTGTGGTGGCTGTGCTTGCTCTCCTGATGCACACGGTATTTGTTGATCTGAAACGTTGGGATAATCCCTCGGTCGGCATGTGTTGCTGGATTTGTTGACTCATGCCAGCCATGGGAGCCACAGACAGACCCAAAAAGAGTGCAGGCCCAAAC
Organism: Entelurus aequoreus; assembly: GCF_033978785.1. NCBI lineage: Eukaryota > Metazoa > Chordata > Actinopteri > Syngnathiformes > Syngnathidae > Entelurus > Entelurus aequoreus. The sequence goes on from NC_084737.1 coordinate 28,556,611, forward strand.
CTCACCTCCTTCCCCAGCTTACATGCAGACAGCCCGGCCCTCCCTGCACCCAAACACATTGCATGACCTCTTGAAGTCTCACATGTGCAGTAAATGAGTGAACCTAAACACTGTCAGTTAACAATCCCAGGTTGGCAAGTGATAACTAGATTTTGCATGTCAACATGGACAATGCCAAAAACTCCCTGTGGCTTTTTATTTGTGAAAATATATATTTTTAGACCAGTGGTTAACAAACTTTTTTTCACCAAGTACCACCTCAGAAAAAACTCTCCAAGTACAACCATAATGACCAACATCAAAATACTAGGGCTGTCCAGTGATAAATGTTTTTAATCAGATTAATCACACTTTTGAGCTATGATTAATCACAGGTTATTTGCTTGCATAAATAAAAAATTGAAAATACCCCAATATTTGGATATCAATGCAATTTGGTAGTCAGAATGTCATACAGCAACATTTTTAAAATGTTTTTTGCTAAATTTAGTGACAGTTAGTAAGATTTAAATGCACATTTTGAAAGTATTTGCAATAATGTAGCAAAAAAGGTACAACAGTGGTTGTACAATTAAAAAAAGGCATTGTTTATTTATTTGTGGTAAACTCAGCCAGCATAGTTTGTTGTCCTCTGTTTGCTGTCCATGTAGCATTCATGCCATCCTTACGTTCATGTTTTGCTTGAAGATGCTAGCTATGTCGCGCACGACATAGACGTTTTTTCAACTTTATTTTGTAATTAATGATTGCTTGCAGCTGTTCACATTCACTCACAATCACGCACACGCATACGTCCACACGGAAGTAATACAAATAACGATTTTCAAAACAAAAGCAGCACCGTTGTATTGCACACTCGACATAGATACTTTTTAAAATGTATTTTGTCATTTATAATTGGCCTCACGCGGGCCGGACAGGGACGCACAAAGGGCCGGATGCGGCCCGCGGGCCGCAGAATGCCCAGGTCTGCTGTATAGGATTGACTTGCACACTGTCACTCGACACAAGACACTTACAATTTAGGTCATTGTAGACCGCATTAATTGAGAAGACAATCAGGCTTCGATGCCTTTCTTGAGCTTACCCGTGCACACATTAATCTGCCTGTGGCAGGAGTCAAGCACAGAAACGTGAGCAGGGAAGAACTTCACATGCACATGCGCGCCTTTTCTTTTCCCCCTGTCCCCTTATCTGCTACTTTTGCATCCATCCACAAAATATTACAGAAGAAACGGTTACTGATGTGTGTTATATGGCTAGCAATTTGTCAGAGATCCTTTTGGTGCTTGCAGTGCAAACATGAACTCAAGATGAGTGTAAGTAGGTCAATATCACAGAAACCTGCCTCGAGCATCTCTACGAACTGATGCTGCAACACACTACTTAAGGCTAATGCAATTAAAAGGGGGGGGGGGGGTCTGAATTAGATCGCAGAGGGAGGGATGTTTTGGGTGTAATATGTCAACCAATGTGATGTGGGTTTGTTGACACTTTTCCCCACTTCATGACCATCTATAGGCTACGCTCCTGTTTGTTTACAGCTAATTAATGGTGCTTAAAATCAGCAACATGCATACTGTTAGAAAGGTTCCCAAACTCTGTATACTATATAGTACCCAAGGCTTGTAACTATTTGTTATTGTGCACTCTGTAAAAAAAAAAAAAAGTACATAATTTTTAATCATTATTGACTTGTACATAACTTTAGGTGCCTGGAAGTGAAAACAATCAATTACAGGTCCAAGCTATATTCTTAATGATTGTACATATTTAAAAGCATCCCTTTGGGGCTGCACCATATGCTCCGATCCCGTGGGAGAGGACACTACTGTGGCGTGTTTGTTCCGATTTATATAATATAATAACAAATCTTATACTATATAATTAACTGAGCCTAACCAAGGTTTCATTATGCCCGATAATGACCTAATGACCCATTCATCTTGACTTTGAACTCACTGCACACGAGCGTATGAAGGGCCATACTTACTCAACAGCCATACATGCCACACTAAGGGTGGCAGTATGAACAATGCCAACACTGTCATAAACATGTGCCATATAGTGAAACCACACCAAACAACAATGACAAACACATTTGGGAAGAAACAACACAACATAAACACTACAGAACAAATTCCCAGAATTTCTGCAGCACCAACTCTTCCGGGACGCTAAAATGTAAACAAACGCCATTGGTGGATCTACACCTAACATCCACTGTAATGATACCACGTACAATAGCGTATCTAGTCGATACTACTATGATTACATCGATATTTTTTAACATCACAAAATCTTTTTTTTATTTTATTTATTTATATTATGTTTATAACAGTGGTTCTTAACCTGGGTTCGATCGAACCCTAGGGGTTCGGTGAGTCGGACTCAGGGGTTCGGCGGAGGTCAAGACACATCCGACTCATCGTGTAAATAAAAACTTATCCCTATCGGCGTATTACGGATACGGCAACAGCAGAAGTCAGACTGATTTGCAGGTGTGTAATTTGTTGTGAGTTTATGCACTGTGTTGGTTTTGTTGTTTGAACAAGGTGATGTTCATGCACGGTTCATTTTGTTCACCAGTAAAAAACATGGTAACACTTTAGTATGAGGAACATATTCACCATTAATTAGTTGCTTATTAACATGCAAATTAGTAACATATTGGCTCTTAACTAGTCATTATTAAGTACTTATTAATGCCTTATTATAACCCTAACCCTCTAACCCTGGCCCTAACCCTTTAACCCTAACCCTAACCAAATAACTTTAAATTAAGTCTTTGTTACTTAGAATATGTTCCCCATACTAAAGTCTTACCAAAAACATATAACTTTGTCTTGAATTTCAAAAAATACAACATTTTATTTTTCACTAAAGAATGGTTCTGTGAATGCGCATATGAAACTGGTGGGGTTCGGTACCTCCAACAAGGTTAAGAATCACTGGTTTATAAACTCCGGAAATATGTCCCTGGACACATGAGGACTTTGAATATGACCAATGTATGATTCTGTAACGACTTGATATCGGATTGATACCTAAATTTGTGGTATCATCCAAAACTAATGGAAAGTATCAAACAACAGAAGAATGAGTGATTATTACATTTTGAGAGAAAGTAAGCAGATATTAACAGTACATGAACAAGTAGATTATTTTTCATTTTCTACCACTTTGACAAAATAATAGAATGATAAATGACACAATATGTTCCTGCATACGTCAGCAGCTAAATTAGGAGGCGTTGTTTGCTTACTTACTACTAAAAGACAAGTTGTCTAGTTCCAGTGGTTCTCAAATGGGGGTACTTGAAGGTATGCCAAGGGGTACGTGAGATTTTTAAAAAATGTCTGTCAAAAAGAACTGTGAAAAGAAATGCAACAATGCAATATTCAGTGTTGACAGCTAGATTTTTTTGTGGACATGTTCCATAAATATTGATGTTAAAGATTTCTTTTTTTGTGAAGAAATGTTTAGAATTAAGTTCATGAATCCAGATGGATCTCTATTACAATCCCCAAGTTGTTGATTACTTCTATGTGTAGAAATCTTTATTAGGGTCCGCACGACCCATTGTCAAAGGAATCCCAAAGGGAGTCCTTTTGCAATGGGACGAAATGACACTATTGAAATTGTAAGGTTTTATTATTATTATTATTATTATTTTTCCGCAGCTTTGCGCACTACTTTGCCCCCCTTAACATGCTTCAAAACTCACCAAACTTTACACACACATAGAAAAACTGTGACAGCACCCCAAAAATCAAAATTGCGCTCTTGCGCCCCCTAGGAAAAAAACAAAAACAAACTGCCTGTAACTCCCACTAGTTTATAATTGAATCACTTGTTAATTTTTCAACAAGTTTTTAGTTATTTTTATATCTTTTTTTCCAAATAGTTCAAGAAAGACCACAACAAATGAGCAATATTTGCACTGTTATACAATTGAATAAATCAGAAACTGATGACATAGCGCTGTATTTTACTTCTTTATCTCTTTTTTTTTCACCCAAAAATGCTTTGCTCTGATTAGGGGGTACTTGAATTAAAAAAATATTCACAGGGGGTACATCAATGAATAAAGGTTGAGAACCACTGTTATGTTCACTATTTTATTTAAGGTCAAAAATGCAATAAGAAACATATGTTTAATGAACCCTAAGGTTTTTTTTTGTTAAAATAAAGCCAATAATGAAATTTGTTTTGGTCCCCTCTATTTAGAAAAGTACCGAAATACTTTTGGTATCGGTACCGGTATCGGGACAACACTAATACACGCACACACCGAGATCGGCGCCTATGGGCTGCACTGTATTTGTAATCTGCTATATGTGTACAGACGGCTCAGGAGGAGATCCCTTTGGTTTGAAAACACAGTCACGTTCCAGCTGCAAACACGCCCTAATCGGATATTTGCCCTCCTAACCATGACACGGGTCACGGGGACAGATGCTGCGTGAGAAACAACGTCGACTCAGCCTCCACGGCACGAGGGGGCGGGACTTAGCGGGTGACTCTCTCCACGCACAAAAGCCGCATGAGGCGGAGAAACGTGACGAAGGGGAAAAACAAGACTTTTTTTGAATGCATGGAGTGGCTGACCCACTGACCAAACTCCGTCATCATCTCCCGCAGGCGGCAGCAACACTGAAGTCCCTGTGAGGGAGCGGAAGCAGCAGGGGGCGTGGCTATGTGGCTCACGCGCCGCACGAGGCTCTCCGAGGAGAAGGCCACGTGAGGTGTTTTTTTTTTTTTTTTTTTTTTTTTTTTTTTTTTTTTTTTGCAGGAGTTTTCAAAAAAGGAAAATACAAAACTTCTTTCCAGTCGGGCGATAGAGCTTTGTGTGTAATGAGTTCAGAGCCAAAATAAATATGTTGTTTTCTGGGTGGTCTTAGTCTACTCCACTTTAGGATGTAGCGTGTCTAATGAAGTCCCCTTTTTATCCATCCATAAACATTTTTTCTTCTTTTTTTTTTTTTTTAAATCTCAACATGTGTATTAGACAGCATGTTGAGGGAAAACCTGTAATGTTATGAGAACAAGTGTTTATTTTGTCACCTATAATGAAAAAACCGATGTACTGTTGATGTTTTTTTTGTTTTTTTACTATTTAGCACCGAAAGTCCAGTTTTACACAAATAAATGGCTATAGGGGATGGCAACAATTGTGGAAAAATAACTCTAATCCAAAAAAAGTGTCTTGGGGTAATGAGGATGCCTGGAAACCAATGAAACTGCAGATCCAGTCATAATTTTATTAACAAATTTGCTTTCTTTCTTTTCTTTTTTCATTCAAACAATTACTCTCATTGGTCTAGGACGGGGGTCGGCAACCCGCGGCTCTAGAGCCGCATGCGGCTCTTTAGCGCCGCCTTTGTGGCTCTCTGGAGCTTTTTCAAAAATGTATGAAAAATGGAAAAAGATGAGGGGAAAAAAACATATTTTTTGTTTTAATATGGTTTCTGTAGGAGGACAAACATGACACAAACCTCCCTAATTGTTATAAAGCACACTTTATATTAAACATGCTTCACTGATTCGAGTATTTGGCGAGCGCCGTTTTGTCCTACTAATTTTGGCGGTCCTTGAACTCACAGTAGTTTGTTTACGTGTATAACTTTCTCCGACTTTCTAGGACGTGTTTTATGCCACTTCTTTTTCTGTCTCATTTTGTCCACCAAACTTTTAATGTTGTTGACTTGTGTGGAGTGCTAATCAGACATATTTGGTCACTGCATGACTGCAAGCTAATCGATGCTAACATGCTATTTAGGCTAGCTATATGTACATAATGCATCATTGTGCCTCATTTGTAGCTATATTTGAGGTCATTTAGTTTCCTTTAAGTCTTCTTAATTCAATGTATATCTGTATGTAATATGGCTTTTAATTTTTTGCAGCTCCAGACAGATTGGTTTTTGTATTTTTGGTCCAATATGGCTCTTTCAACATTTTGGGTTGCCGACCCCTAGGAAGTTTTATTTTTCTTCTTTGAATAAAGCGTATGTAGCTACTTTGGCATATCTTCACCCACGGATCACCTTTAATAAATAAGAGGCAAATATGTTTTCTTCAATTTTCATGTATGCAGCCATAAGTGGATAACGTGGACACAACAGATCAACCAGCATAAAAATGGCTAAATTCATATCAAATATCAATACAGCAGTAGTATTGGCCACAAGCAGACCAAACCAATCCGAGCACACTGTTCAGTGTAGTGACCACTGATTGGCTCAGCCTCAGGCAGCATTAATATATTAAATTAAATGAGTGGAAAAAGTGACTAAACGGTGTTATTTCATGTGCAGAGAGTTCTAATAATGGTGAAAACATATTTAGAAGGCCATAAACAGTTTTTTATGCTCTAGCTATGAAAGTTTTTAATTTATGATTAATAATACTGACTTCACAAAATGTGTTAATCGCGATCATTTCCGAAACCAATTAACACCGATAAATAAGGCACGACTGTATAATACTACTCACATTTTTAAGTAATTTAATTAAGTCCATCCATTCATCTGTTTTCTATACCTCAGACCGGGGATTCTCAAACTGTGGTACGAGTTCAACTAGTGGTACGCAGGCTCTATCTAGTGGTACGCCAAAGAATCACTTGATTAAAGTACAATGTGTTATATTTTATATTCAAACACGTTGTATTCTGTTCAAAATGTGTGTAATGTTACAGTGGCCAAAATATTAAATATGCTTGTTAAACAAATTGTTTTACTTAAGCCTACTACACTACCGTGTTTCAATGTTGCTCATTATAGTGGTACTTGGATACTGAGGAACAAGGCAACTTGTATTCAACTCTGTGACTGTGTTAATCAAGGAAGCATAATTATCTTTGCACGGGCAAAATGATAAGCTGCATGTGATCATCTTCTGACCGTAATGTACTATGTATTGTTAGCCAGTCAGCAGAGTGGCAAGCATAATAAACATCATTACAGTTAGTCAAAACCTTAGTGGCTCGGTTGGTAGAGCGGCCCTGCCAGCAACCTGAGGGTTCCTAGTTCGATCCCTGGCTTGTGCCATCCTAGTCACGTCCGTCGTGTCCTTGAGCAAAACCACCCTTGCTCCTGATGGATCGTGGTTAGGGCCGTGTATGGCAGTGTGTGTGAATGGGCGAATGTGGAAATAGTGTCAAAGCGCTTTATTATTGTTTAAGCAAAAATTATATGTTGCCTTATGTATTTCCGCAAATGAAGGTCAGCTTTGTTAAACTCAATTTGCTCGTGTCCTTCTAATGAATCTGCAAACGTGAAAGCGCCTGCCCACTTTATCAGCATAAACAAGAGAGCCCTATCCCACTATTACCTTCAGAATAGAATGGCACGCAGATGCAAACTCAAGGTGTGTCCATCACCTGCGCAGGAATGTGCCAACGTGTGTCATGCTATCAATGATTCCCCTCTAATTAAGAGGAAGCACGGGGCATGTGCGTTGGCTGACCTCCACAAAGAGCTGACTAATGGGTGGCTTCCCTTGCAGTTCCCACACCCTTGAACTTTGTGTGGCCTCGATATTGGAAACAAAGCACACGCCCTTCTATGCCAAACTTTTACTGTACTGATAATGCAGCTTTGCATGTGATCACTGACAGGTGGTGATAACGGCAGCAATTACGGTGACCGCTTCCTATATGCTGCACGTGAGTTTGTTTTCATGAAGGGAGTTTTTTTTTTATAGGAAGTGGACAGCAGGGATGTATTCCATGCATGTAAATATTAATTACCGTATTTTTCGGACTATAAGTCGCAGTTTTTTTCATAGTTTGGTGCGACTTATACTCAGGAGCGACTTATGTGTGAAATTATTAACACATTACCGTAAAATATCAAATAATATTATTTCGCTCATTCACGTAGGAGACTAGACGTATAAGATTTCATGGGATTTAACGATTAGGAGTGACAAATTGTTTGGTAAACGTATAGCATGTTCTATATGTTATAGTTATTTGAATGACTCTTACCATAATATGTTACGCTAACATACCAGGCACGTTCTCAGTTGGTTATTTATGCGTCATATAACGTACACGTATTCAGCCTGTTGTTCACTGTTCTTTATTTATTTTGAATTGCCTTTCAAATGTCTATTCTTGGTGTTTGGTTTTATCAAATAAATTCCCCCCAAAAAATGCGACTTATACTCCAGAGCGACTTATATATGTTTTTTTCCTTCTTTATTATGCATTTACGGCAGGTGCGGCTTATACTCCGGTGCGACTTATACTCCGGAAAATATGGTAAGTCTATAGATTCACTTTTAAACATTGCAACACAGCAAATACTTCAAAGTATGTTAAAGGTGAACAATTGCTATACATTAATGTTTGTCTAAATGGCATATTAGTACAAGCTATTATTACGGTATTGGGTCACACCAAAATAAAAATGCTACTGTAAATCAATATGCTTCCATATTACAGTTGAGCATGCACTGACATGTAAATATTAATTAAGTGTTTATATTCACTTTTAAACATTGCAACACAGCAAATACTTAAAAGTATGTAAAGGTGAACAATTGCTATACATTAATGTTTGTCAAAATGGCATTATTACGGTATTGGGTCGCACCCAAATGAAAATGCTACTGTTAATAAATATGCTTCCATATTCAATCAATCAATGTTTATTTATATAGCCCTAAATCACAAGTTATATTACAGTTTAGCAATCTTAATCAATTGGGGAAAAACATGATGCAAAGTGCACTTACCACCACCAGGGCTGTTGTCCATTTTCTCTTGAAGGTGAACTTTTGTGATCAGCAAAAGTCTCAAAGAGCCCAAAAGTCCTGCTTGAAGTGTCCACTTGCTGTTGTGTGCAGACTGAACGTGGACTTCTTGGAGACGACCTGGATGCTTGCTGCTTCCCGCGCCTGCGTGCTGCACTCTAAGTGACGATCAAAGTCTTCCGTCCTACTCGTGTCTTCCAAGAAAGTAGAGTCCCGCACGTTCGCGTGCGTCAGACGTGACACACACACCCACTGATACACACACCCACATTCATCACGTTTGCAGGTGAGTAGGAAATGTGAGCTCCACCAACTTGTGTTTGCGTGGAATCTGGCTCACTCTCTGTATCTCTCTCTCTCTCTCTCTCTCTCTCTCTCTCTCTCTCTCTCTCTCTCTCTCTCTCTCTCTCTCTCACCCCCCCCTGCACGTTTTAGTGCCTTTTCATTGGCGGGGGGATGAGAGGCTGAGTGCAGTTTTGATGTGCTTATTCGAGCGTGCAGCGTGGGTTCAGTAAAGCCACGCAACATGTGCGCTCTACATGTGCCGGCCTGCGCGCTGCCCTACTGATACACTTTTTATGCAAAAGTGAGCGTGCCTGCAGGATGAAGCACGTGGACAATGGGCGGGGCTCACCGTGACTTTTGCTGGCTTCCCACGACTCGCGATGCCGGCTGCAAAGTTGACGGTAAACACGAAGTCCTGCCCAACGCTGGGCAAGTGCCATGCTTAAAGGGTACTGGTGCACACACACTGATCTACTAGCTAGGACTGCGTTTTTAAAGTTAAAGTTAAAGTACCCATGATTGTCACACACACACACACACACTAGGTGTGGCGAAATTATTCTCTGCATTTGACCCATCACCCTTGATCACCCCCCTGGGATGTGAGGGGAGCAGTGAGCACCAGCGGTGGCTGCGCCCGGGAATAATTTTTGGTGATTTAACCCCCAATTCCAACCCTTGATGCTGAGTGTCAGGCAGAGGCGTCACTAGATTTTAAGACAGGGGGGGGGGGGGGGGGGGGGGGGTGGGGCTACCAGTTTGATACACACTTAAATAAATTGCCAAATCATTATTTCTTCTTGATTTTCCAGAACAAAATTTTTTCTAAGAAACGCACAAGACTTTGAAATAA